>NC_088283.1:516195-545300 GCF_036013445.1 Caloenas nicobarica
CCTTCACCCCAGCGTCCCCTCCGTGTCCCCATCACCCCCCAATGTCCCCTGAATGCCCCCCCCAATGTCCCCATGTCCCCCTCTTGCCCCCCAATGTCCCCCCTGTCCCCATGTCCCCCTGTCCCCCCCGGCCCCCGTCACCCCCATGTCCCCCTTGTGTCCCTGCCAGTGTCCCCATGTCCCCCCCTCACCCCCATGTCCTCCCCAGTGTCCCCCTGTCTGTCCCCATGTCTGTCCCTGTGTTCCCCCATGTCCCCCCATGTCCGTCCCCATGTCCCCCCATGTCCCCCCCATGTCCCCGCCGTGTCCCCCCCATGTCTGTCCCTGTGTTCCCCCATGTCCCCCCCATGTCTGTCCCCATGTCCCCCCTGTGTCCCCCCCATTTCCCCCCATGTCCGTCCCGTGTCCCCCCCGTGTCCCCCCCGTGTCCGTCCCCATGTCCCCCGTGTCCTCCCCATGTCTGTCCCCATGTCCGTCCCCATGCCCCCCCTGTGTCCCCGCCGTGTCCCCCCCGGTGTCCATCCCCATGTCTGTCCCCATGTCCCCCCCCATTTCTGTCCCCATGTCCCCCCCCGTGTCCCCCCCATGTCTGTCCCCATGTCCATCCCCATGTCTGTCCCCATGTCCCCCCCCATGTCCCCCCCGTATCTGTCCCCATGTCCCCCCCCATGTCTCCCCCATGTCCGTCCCCATGTCCCCCCTGTGTCCTCCCCATGTCTGTCCCCCTGTCTGTCCCCCTGTCTGTCCCCATGTCCGTCCCCATGTCCCCCCCCGTGTCCGTCCCCATGTCCCCATGTCCCCGCTGTGTCCCCCCCGAGTCCCGCTCACCGGTGACGTCACTGGGCGCGGCCCCGCCCCTCCGGCCGGTTCTGTCCCCGCTCCTGTCCGTGTCCGTGTCCGTGTCCCCGTCCCCGTCCGTGTCCCCGCGGGGGGGGGCTCTCGCAGGTCCCCGCCGCTTCCCGCGGCGGCTCCGGCGGCAGCGCCGGGGGGGTCCCGGCCAGGGCGCGGTGCGCGGCCGCGATGTCGGGCAGGAAGCGGCGGGCGGCGGCGCCCAGCGGCCCGGGCCCGTGCTGCGCGTAGGCGCGGGGCCCGCCCGGGCCCCCCCAGGCCGTCAGCAGCACCACCTCGGCCCCGGTGGCCCCCCGGTAACCCTCGGCGGCCGCCACCAGCGCGGCCCAGCGCTCCCGCTGCGCGTCGGCCATGGGCGCGGCCCACATGGGGCCCGGGCGGCCCGGGGGGGGGGGGGCCCGGGGGTCCCGGTTCCGCGGAGCCGCCGGTGACCCGGCCCGCCCGCCAAGATGGCGGGGGCGGAAGAGGAGGGGCCGGAAGGGGCGGGGGCGGGGGGCGGGGCTGGAGAGGGGGCGTGGCTGGAGGCGGCAGCGGGGGAAGGGGCAAGGGGGCGGCGAGGGGGCAGGGAGGGGGCGTGGTCGGGGAGGGGGCGTGGTCAGGGAGGGGGCGTGGTTGGAGACGGGGAAAATGGTAAACCGGTAAGGGGGCGTGGTCAGGGAAGGAGGGGCGTGGTCAGGGAAGGAGGGGCGTGGTCAGGGAAGGAGGGGGCGTGGCTGGAAAGGGAGGGGGCGTGGCTAGAGATGCAAAATGTATAAGGGGGTGAGGGGGCGTGGTCAGGAAGGGGGCGTGGTCAGGAAGGGGGCGTGGCCAGAAAGTGAGGGGGCGTGGTTGGAGAGGGGAAATGGTAAAAGGGTGAGGGGGCGTGGTCAGGGAGGGAGGGGCGTGGTCAGGGAGGGAGGGGCGGTGGTCAGGGAGGGAGGGGCGTGGTTATAGACATGGAGGGGATAAAGGAGCGAGGGCGTGGCTGGAAAGGGAGGGGGCGTGGTTAGAGATGGAAAATGGTAAAAGGGTGAGGGGCGTGGTCAGGGAGGGGGCGTGGTCAGGGAGGGGGCGTGGTCAGGGAGGGGAGAGGGGGCGGGCCAGGGGCGTGGTTAGAGAGGGAGGGGGCGTGGTCACAGAATCACAGAATCCCAGGATGTCAGGGGTTGGAAGGGATCCCAAAAGCTCATCCAGTGTGATCCCCCCGCCGGAGCAGGAACACCCAGGTGAGGTTACACAGAACCAGGCGGTTGGAATGAATCCAGAGAGGAGACTCCACAACCCCCCTGGGCAGCCCTGGGCCAGGCTCTGGCACCCTCACCGGGAACAAGTTTCTTCTCATATTTAAACGGAACCTCCTGTGTTCCAGTTTGCACCATTGCCCCTTGTGCTATTGTTGTTTGTCACCGATGGCTCCAACTCTTGACACTCCCCGTTTCCATATTGATCCCCATGAATGATTCACCCCTCAGTCTCCTTTTCTCCAGCCCAGAGCCCCAGCTCCTCGTGGTTATATATAGACAGAAATAAAGGGGGGGCGTGGCTAGAGAGGGAGGGGGCGTGGTTATAGGCGGGACAGCAGTAAAACGGGGCGTGGTCAGGGATGGAGGGGGCGTGGTTGCAGGGGCGTGGTAAAGTGAAGTGGGCGTGGCGAGAGGCGGAGGGGGCGTGGTCAGACGGTGTGGGGGGGTGGTCGGCCCTGAGGGGGCGTGGTCAGCCGGGAGGGGGCGTGGTCAGCCGGGAGGGGGCGTGGTCAGACGGAAGGGGCGTGGCCGGAAGGGGCGTGGCGGCGGGCGGAAGCGGCGAGTGGAGGATGGAGGCGGCGAACTGGAGGGTGAGGCCGCGCCCCCCTGACCCCCCGTGTCCCCCCCGTGTCCCCCCCGTGTCCCCTGTGACCCCCCGTGACCCCGTGTCCCCCTGTGTCCCCCCGTGACCCCCCCGTGTCCCCCCTGACCCCCCCGTGACCCCCCGTGTCCCCCGTGCCCCCCGTGTCCCCCCGTGACCCCCCCGTGACCCCCCCGTGTCCCCCGTGACCCCCCCCGTGCCCTCCCCGTGTCCCCGTGACCCCCCCCGTGTCCCCCCGTGACCCCCTCGTGTCCCCCCGTGTCCCCCTGTGACCCCCCCGTGGCCCCTGTGACCCCCCTGTGACCCCCCCGTGTCCCCTGTGACCCCCCCGTGTCCCCCCCCGTGTCCCCCCCGTGTCCCCCCTGTGACCCCCCTGTGACCCCCCCCATATCCCCTGTGACCCCCCGTGTCCCCCCGTGTCCCCCCTGACCCCCCCGTGCCCCCGTGTCCCTCCATGACCCCCCCGTGTCCCTCCGTGTCCCCCCGTGTCCCCCCATGTCCCTCCATGACCCCCCGTGTCCCACCGTGTTCCCCCCGACCCCCCGTGTCCCCCCGTGTCCCCCCATGTCCCCCCGTGACCCCCCGTGTCCCCCCGTGCCCCCCCGTGTCCCCCGTGACCCCCCGTGACCCCCCCGTGTCCCCCGTGTCCCTCCGTGACCCCCCCGTGTCCCCCCGTGACCCCCCCCGTGTCCCCCCAGTGGTGACACCCCCGTGTCCGCAGCCCCGGGGGTGACGGTGACACTTTGGGTGGCGGTGCCGGGGGTGACAGTTTGGTGACAGCGGCACAGGGTGACGGGGCTGTTGGGGACAGGGCAGGGGCGGCGCTGGCGGCAGCGACACAGGGCGGGGGGGCAGAGGTGGCACCGCGGGGGTGACAGAGGTGGCAGGTGATGGGTGACACGAGTGACAGGTGACAGGTGACAGGAGTGACATGTCACAGGTGACAGGTGACAGGAGTGACACGTGGCATGGGTGAACAGGTGAGAGGAGTGACAGGTGATGGGTGACAGGTGTGACAGGTGACAGGGGTGACAGGTTACAGGTGACAGGGGTGACAGCTGGTGGGTGACAGGAGTGACACGTGACGGGGTGACAGGTGAGAAGTGACAGGTGATGGGTGACGCGAGTGACATGTGACAGGTGACGGGGTGACAGGTGACAGGTGATGGGTGACACGAGTGACACATGGACAGGGGTGAACAAGTGACAGGAGTGACAGGTGATGGGTGACAGGTGTCACGGATGACAGGTGACAGGAGTGACAGGTGATGGGTGACACGAGTGACAGGTGACAGGGGTGACAGGTGACAGGAGTGACAGGTGATGGGTGACACGAGTGACAGGTGACAGGGGTGACAGGTGACAGGGGTGACAGGTGATGGGTGACACGAGTGACAGGTGTCACAGGTGACAGGTGACAGGGGTGACAGGTGATGGGTGACACGAGTGACAGGTGACAGGGGTGACAGGTGAGAGGTGACAGGTGATGGGTGACAGGTGATGGGTGACACGAGTGACAGGTGACAGGTGAGAGGTGACAGGTGATGGGTGACAGGTGATGGGTGACAGGAGTGACACGTGACAGGGGTGACAGGTGACGGGGTGACAGGTGATGGGTGACACAAGTGACAGGTGACAGGGGTGACAGGTGAGAGGTGACAGGTGATGGGTGACAGGTGATGGGTGACAGGAGTGACACGTGACAGGTGACGGGGTGACAGGTGACACATGACAGGTGATGGGGTGTCCTGGTGACACAGGTGACACAGGTAACAGGGTGACGGGTGACATGGGTGACAGGTGACCCCAGTGGCAAGTGACAGGGTGACAAGTGACAGGGGTGACAAGTGACAGGTGACAGGAGTGATAGGTGACAGGTGACGGGGTGACAGGCAGCAAGGGTGACAGGTGACAGGTGACGGGGTGACGGCTGACATGGGTGACAGGTGACCCCAGTGACACGTGACAGGTGACAGGTGACAGCGTGACGTGTGACACGGGTGCCCCAGTGACACAGGTGACAGGTTCCCCAGGTGCCCCGGTGACACAGGTGACATGGGTGACAGGTGATGGGTGACATGGGTGCCCCAGTGATGCAGGTGACAGGTCACACAGGTCACACAGGTAACGTGGTAATGGGTGACATGGGTGACAGGTGACACAGGTGACAGGTGACACCAGTGATGGGTGATGCGTGACACAAGTGACAGATGGCACAGGTGATAGGTGACAGGGGTGATAGATGTCACAAGTAACACGTGGCACAAGTGACAGGTGACATGGGGAACAGGTGACATGGGTGACAGGTGACACAGGTGACAGGTGACACAGGTGACAGATGACACGGGTGACAGCTGGGACAGATGACAGATGGCATGGGTGGCAGGTGCCCCAGGTGACACGGGTCCCTGGTGACACGGCCGCTGTCCGCAGGTGCTGCTCGATGTCCCCGTGTCCGTCCCCACCCGGCTCCACCCCTCCCCCCCCGCCAGGGGCTGCTGGGGGGCGGCTGCAGCTGCTGGACGGGGTGACTGGAGGGACTGGAGGGACTGGGAGGGACTGGGGGGACTGGGGGGACTGGGGATGGGGGACTGGGAGGGACTGGGAAGGACTGGGAGGGACGGGGGGGCACTGGGATGGGACTGGGGGGACTGGGGGGACTGGGAGGGACTGGGAGGGACTGGGGATGGGGGGGGACTGGGGGGACTGAGATGGGACTGGGAGGCACTGGGGATGGGGGACTGGGAGGGACTGGGAGGGACTGGGGGGACGGGGATGGGGAGGGAATGGTGGGATTGGGAGTGGCTGGGGGGACTGGGGAACTGGGGATGGGACTGGGGGGACTGGGGATTGGGGACGGGGAGGGGACTGGGGGGACTGAGATGGGACTGGGAGGCACTGGGGATGCATGACGGGGGGACTGGGAGGAACTGCGGGGACTGGCATGGGACTGGGATGGGACTGGGAGGCACTGGGGATGGAGGACGGGGGGACTAGGAGGGACTGGGGGGACGAGGATGGGGAGGGAATGGTGGGACTGGGGGGACTGGGGGAACTGGGAGTACTGGCGGAGACTGGGGAGCAACTGGGAGGGACTGAGAGAGGCTGGAGGGACTGGGGGGGACTGGGAGAGGGATTGGGGGGGACTGGGGAGACTGGGGAGCAACTGGGAGAGGCTGGAGGGGATGGGGGCAAGTGGGAGGGACTGGGGGGGCACTGGGAGCACTGGGGGGGCAGTGGGTGGAACTGAGGGGGAACGGGGCGGGGGGGTGGTCCGTGTCAGCGTGCACTGGGTCATTGAGGCGTGTACTGGTATGTACTGGCCTGTACTGGTCTGTACTGGTTGTGCCAGCCAGACGATTTGGTGCTACAATGGGAACCGCTGGAGCAGCCGTGGGACCCCCCTGGTGACACCGTGAGCCCCCCCGGCCCCACAGACCCCCCGTGGCCCCCCATGACCCCCTGACCCCCCCAAACCCCCGTGGCCCCCCATGACCCCCTGACCCCCCCAAACCCCCGTGACCCCCAATGATCCCCTGACCCCCCCAAACCCCCGTGACCCCCCAACCCCCTGACCTCCCCGTGACCCCCCATGATCCCCTGACCCCCCCAAACCCCCGTGACCCCCCAACCCCCCCGACCTCCCCATGACCCCCCCTGACCCCCTTACCCCCTGTGACCCCCAATCCTCCTGCCCCCCCGTGACCCCCTGACCTCCTGTGAGCCCCCTGACCCCTCGTAACCCTCTGACCGCCCATGACCCCCTGTCCCCCCGTGACCCCCCATGATCCCCTGACCCCTCCAAACCCCCGTGACCCCCCAACCCCATGACCTCCCCGTGACCCCCCATGATCCCCTGACCCCCCCAAACCCCTGTGACCCCCCAACCCCCCCGACCTCCCCGTGACCCCCCCTGACCCCCTTACCCCCTGTGAGCTCCCTGACCCCTCGTGACCCCCTGACCCCTCGTGACCCCCTGACCCCCCATGACCCCCTGACCCCCCGTGACCCCCCATGATCCCCTGAGCCCCGAAACCCCCATGACCCCCCAAACCCCCTGACCTCCCCGTGACCCCCCCTGACCCACTTACCCCAGTGACCCCAAACCCCCTGGCACCCCCCGTGCCCCCCTGACCTCCTGTGAGCCCTGTGACCCCCTGACCCCCTATGACCCCCTGTCCCCCCGTGACCCCCCATGATCCCCTGACCCCTCCAAACCCCCGTGACCCCCAACCCCATGACCTCCCTGTGACCCCCCATGATCCCTGACCCCCCCAAACCCCCGTGACCCCCCAACCCCCCCGACCTCCCCGTGACCCCCCCGACCCCCTTACCCCCTGTGAGCTCCCTGACCCCTCGTGACCCCCTGACCCCTCGTGACCCCCTGACCCCCCATGACCCCCTGACCCCCCGTGACCCCCCATGATCCCCTGAGCCCCGAAACCCCCATGACCCCCCAAACCCCCTGACCTCCCCGTGACCCCCCCTGACCCCACTTACCCCAGTGACCCCCAACCCCCCTGGCACCCCCGTGCCCCCCTGACCTCCTGTGAGCCCTGTGACCCCCTGACCCCCTATGACCCCCTGTCCCCCCGTGACCCCCCATGATCCCCTGACCCCTCCAAACCCCCGTGACCCCCCAACCCCCATGACCTCCCTGTGACCCCCCATGATCCCCTGACCCCCCAAACCCCCGTGACCCCCCAACCCCCCCGACCTCCCCGTGACCCCCCCGACCCCCTTACCCCTGTGAGCTCCCTGACCCCTCGTGACCCCCTGACCCCTCGTGACCCCTGACCCCCCATGACCCCCTGACCCCCTGTCCCCCCGTGACCCCCCAACCCCCCGAAACCCCCATGACCCCCCAAACCCCCTGACCTCCCCGTGACCCCCCCTGACCCACTTACCCCCAGTGACCCCCAACCCCCCTGGCACCCCCGTCCCCCCCTGACCTCCTGTGAGCCCCGTGACCCCCTGACCCCACATGACCCCCTGTCCCCCCGTGACCCCCCATGATCCCCTGACCCCCCCAAACCCCCGTGACCCCCCAACCCCCCCCGACCTCCCCGTGACCCCCCTGACCCCCTTACCCCCTGTGACCCCCAACCCCCCTGGCCCCCCCGTGACCCCCTGACCTCCTGTGAGCCCCCTGACCCCTCGTGACCCCCTGACCCCCCATGACCCCCTGCCCCCCGTGACCCCCAATCCTCCTGCCCCCCCGTGACCCCCTGACCTCCTGTGACCCCCTCAAACCCCCTGACCATCCATGACCCCCTGACCCCCCATGTCCCCCAACCCCCTGACCCCCGTGACCCCCCAACCTCCCTGACCCCTCTTGACCCCCCAGGCCGCCCCCCCGAGGCTGAGGAGCCCCCCGACCCCGGTTACGAGCCCGACTGGGCCGTGCTGAGCCCCCCCCGGCCCCCCCCCCGCCCCCTGGTACCGCCTGGGGGACACAGGGGGCCGGGGGGGACACATGGATATTGGGGATGGGGGGAAATGGGGGCAGGGGGGGATCTGGGGACACGGGGGGGTCACAGGGGATTTGGGGTCACGGGGGGTTTGGGGGGGCATAGAGGGGACATGGGGTGTGGGGGGGATGGGGGGGTACAGGAGATTTGGGGGGGATGGGGCGTGGGGGGAGTTTGGGAGGTCACGGGATTTGGGGGGCACGGGGGGGCACAGGGATTTGGGGTTCACGGGGGTTGGGGGGGATTTGGGGGCACAGGGGGGGTCATGGGGGGTGGGGAGTTTGGGGGGTCCCAGGGGATTTGGGGTCCCTGGGGGGTATTTGGGGTGCGGATCTGCCGTGTCCCCCCCAGACTGGCGGGGGGGGTTCCGCCTGGCGCTGCGGGAGCTGCGGGGGCTGCGCCGGGGCCCCCCCGGACTGGGCCCCCCCTTCCTGGTGCTGCTGCCCCGGGAGGGGCCCTGTCCCCCCCCGCTGCACTTCCCACGGGGGGGACCCCGAAACTTGCTGAGGCTGCTGGGCCCCCACCTGCGCCCGTGAGTACCCTGGGGACCCCCCCAATCCATGGACACCCCAGAGACCCCCCAGAGCTCTCAGCCCCTCCCCCAATCTGAGAGACCCCCCCCAGTGCCCCCCCAATCCCAGAGACCCCCCAGCATCCCCGCAGAGTCCCGGCTCCCCCCATGACCCCCCCCCAATTTCAGAGACCCCCCCCAGGATCGCCTTCCCTATCCCAGAGACCCGTCCAGGACCCCCCCCAATCCCAGGGACCCCCGAGGATCCCATCGTCCCAGTTCCCCCCAGGACCCCCCCAATTTCAGGGACCCCGGGGATCCCTCGCCAATCCACAGACCCCCAGGACCCCCTCCCCAATCCCAGGGACCCCCCAGTGCCCCCCCAATCCCAGAGACCCCACTGGACTCCCCCAGTCCCATTGACCCCCCAGGACCCCCCAAACCGTAGTTCAACCCCCAGGTGCCCACGGGACCCCCGGCTGCTGCTGGTGACCCCCCCACAGGAGCCCCCCAAGCCCCCCTCCCCCGGTCTCGTCACCGTGAGTCATCGTGGGGAACGGGGACCCCAAAACTTGGGTCTGGGGGGGGTCACAGCGGGGGTGTCCCGAGATAGAGAGTCTTGGGGGGGGATCTGGGAGATGAGAGTGGTGGGGTCTCAAGGGGAGGCTCTGGGGGGCCTCCTGGGCTTGGGGGACACAGGGTGAGGTCCTGGGAGGGGTCGGTTTGGGGGGGTCCCTGGGAGGGGTTGGTTTGGGGGGTGTGAGTGTGGGAGGTCCCCGAGGGAGCCAGTTTGGGGGTTCGGTTTGGGGGGGGTCGGTTTTGGGGGGCCCCCTGAGGAGGGGGTCCCAGGGTGGGGGGTCCCATCTGACCGTTCCCCCCCCAGCGGCTGCTGCAGGGCCCTGTGGGGGGCTGAGCCGGCTCCTGGGGGGGCCCCGAGGCCCCCCCCAGGAGGAGGGGGCGGAGCCAGAGGCGGAGCCAGAATTCGAGGTCATTGCCTGTGTGAGTGGGGCCAGGGCAGGGGGCGGGGCCAGGGCAGGGGGCGGGGCCAGGGCAGGGGGTGGGGCCAGGGCAGCAGGGGGCAGGGCCAGGGCAGGGGGCGGGGCCACGGCAGCAGGGGGCAGGGCCAGGGCAGGGGGTGGGGCCAGGGCAGCAGGGGGCGGGGCCAGGGCAGGGGGTGGGGCCAGGGCAGCAGGGGGCAGGGCCAGGGCAGGGGGTGGGGCCAGGGCAGCAGGGGGCAGGGCCAGGGCAGGGGGTGGGGCCAGGGCAGCAGGGGGCGGGGCCAGGGCAGCAGGGGGCGGGGCCAAGGAAGGGGGTCGGGCCAGGGCAGCAGGGGGCGGGGCCAGGGCAGCAGGGGGTGGGGCCAAGGAAGGGGGGGCGGGGCCAGGGTAGGGGGTGGGGACTGAGGGAGCTCCACCCCCCACAGGTGAGGCTGGGGCCCCGCCCCACCCCCCTGCGGGGGCCGCCGGTGACGCAGGAGGAGTGGGGGCGGAGCCACGACAGCGAGGGGCGGAGCCTGGACCCCCAGGGGCTGCGGCTGCGGATCTTCCGGGGGGTGAGGGGCTGGGGGGGCAGAATGGGCGGGGCCATCGGGAGGGGGTGGGGCTGCGGGGTGGGTGGGGTTATGGGGGGGTGGGGTTATGGGGTGGGTGGGGCTGTGGGGTGGGGGTGGGGCTGTGGGGTGGGTGAGGTTATGGGGTGGGTGGGGCTGTGGGGTGGGTGGGGCCGTGGGGTGGGTGGGGCCGCGGGGTGGGTGGGGCCGCGGGGTGGGTGGGGCCGCGGAGTGGGTGGGGCCGCGGAGTGGGTGGGGCTGTGGGGTGGGTGGGGCTATGGGGTGGGTGGGGCTGCGGGGTGGGTGGGGCTGCGGGGTGGGTGGGGCTATGGGGTGGGTGGGGCTGCGGGGTGGGTGGGGCTGCGGGGTGGGTGGGGCTGTGGGTGGGTGGGGCTATGGGGTGGGTGGGGCTGCGGGGTGGGTGGGGCTGCGGGGTGGGTGGGGCTGTGGGGTGGGTGGGGCTGTGGGGTGGGTGGGGCTGTGGGGTGGGTGGGGCTGTGGAGTGGGTGGGGCTGTGGAGTGGGTGGGGTTATGGGGTGGGTGGGGTTGTGGGGTGGGTGGGGCTGTGGGGTGGGTGGGGCTATGGGGTGGGTGGGGCCGTGGGGTGGGTGGGGCTGCGGGGTGGGTGGGGCTGCGGGGTGGGTGGAGCCATGGGGAGTGGGTGGTGCTGCGAGGGGCGTGGCCAGGGGGAGTGGGCGTGGCCATGCAATGGGTGTGGTCTTCCCCCTCCCGGTGGGCGGGGCCATGTGGGCGTGTCCTGAGGTGTCCCCGCCCCCAGGGGCTGAGCCCGGAGCTGCGGCCCCGGGGCTGGCGGCGGCTGCTGGGGCTGCGGCCCTGGGGGGACCCCGAAACCCCGGAGCGGGAGCAAAGGTGAGGGGCTGGGCGGTGGCGGACAATTTGGGGGGCTGGGTGCAGGTTTCAGGGTGCCCAGCGGAGCTTTGGGGTGCCCGAGGTTTTGGGGTGCTCAGTTTCCGGGTGCACAGGCTTTGGGGGTGCCTGAGTTTTGGGGTGTCCAGGTTTGGGGTGCTCAGTTTGGGGGTGTCCAGGTTTGGGGTGCTCAGTTTGGGGGTGTTCTGGCTTTGGGGATGCCCAGGGTGGTTTTGGGGTCCTCAGTTCGGGGTGCTTGGTTTGGGGCGCTCGGTTCGGGGTGCTCGGTTCCGGGTGCCCGGTTTGGGGTGCTCAGTTTGGGGGGTGCTCAGTTTCGGGGTGCCCGGTTCGGGGTGCTCAGTTTGGGGGTCCCAGGGACGCCTATTTCCGGATGAAGCTGCAGTGGCGCTCGCTCAGCCCGGGGCAGCTGCAGAGGAACCGGGTTCTGAGGAGGTACCGGCAGCGCCTGGGTGAGCCCCGAACCCCAAAACCGGCCCGAACCCCAAAACCGGCCCAAACCCCAAATCGAGCCACAACCCAAACCTGCTCTGAACCCCAAAACCAGCCTGAACCCCAAACCAGCCCGAAACCCCAAACTGAGCCACGACCCAAACCTGCCCTGAACCCCAAAACCAGCCTGAACCCCAAAACCAGCCCGAACCCCAAACTGGCCCGAACCCCAAAACCGGCCCGAACCCCAAAACCAGCCTGAACCCCAAACTGGCCTGAACCCCAAAACCGGCCCAAAACCCCAAACCGAGCCACATCCCAAACCGGCCTGAACCCCAAAACCGGCCCAAACCCCAAAACCGGCCCAAACCCCAAACTGGCCCAAACCCCAAAACCGGCCTGAACCCCAAAACCGGCCCAAAACCCCAAACCGAGCCACATCCCAAACCTGCCCTGAACCCCAAAACCGGCCCAAACCCCACAACTGAGCCATGTCCCAAACCAGCCCTGAACCCCAAAACCAGCCCGAACCCCAAACTGGCCCGAACCCCAAAACCGGCCTGAACCCCAAAACCAGCCCGAACCCCAAACTGGCCCGAACCCCAAAACCAGCCCTGAACCCCAAAAGCAGCCCGAACCCCAAACTGGCCCAAACCCCAAAACCGGCCTGAACCCCAAAACCAGCCTGAACCCCAAACTGGCCCGAACCCCAAAACTGGCCCGAACCCCAAAAGCAGCCTGAACCCCAAAACCAGCCTGAACCCCAAACTGGCCTGAACCCCAAAACCGGCCCAAAACCCCAAACCGAGCCACATCCCAAACCTGCCCTGAACCCCAAAACCGGCCTGAACCCCAAAACTGACCCACGCCCCAAAACTGACCTGAACCCCAAAACCAGCCCGAACCCCAAAACCAGCCCGAACCCCAAACTGGCCCGAACCCCAAAACCGGCCTGAACCCCATAACTGAGCCATGTCCCAAACTGGCCTGAACCCCCAAACCGGCCTGAACCCCAAAACTGGCCTGAACCCCAAAACGGGCCTGAACCCACAAACCGACCTGAAGCCCCGAACTGGCCCGAACCTCAAAACCGGCCTGAACCCCCAAACTGAGCCACGTCCCAAACCGGCCCTGAACCCCCAAACTGGCCTGAACCCCAAAACCGGCTCAAATCCTCAAACTGAGGCACGTCCCAAACCTGACGTGAACCCCAAAACCCGTCCGAACCCCCAAACTGGCCTGGACCCCAAAACCGGCCTGAACCCCCAAACTGAGTCACGTCCCAAACCTGCCCTGAATCCCCAAACTGGCCTGAACCCCAAAACTGAGCTGAACTCTCAGACTGCCCTGAACCCCCAAACTGACTCATATCTGAAATCTGCACTGAACCCTCAAACTGCTCTGAACCCCAAAACTGACCCACACCCCAAAACTGACCTGAACCCCAAAGCTGACCCACACCTGAAAACTGAGCTGAACCCCCAAACTGACGTGAACTCCCAAACTGACCTGAACCCCAAAACTGACGCAAACTCCTAAACCAATCTGAACCCCAAAACTGACACAAACCCCTAAACCAATCTGAATCCCAAAACTGACCCAAACCCCCAAACCGACCCGAACCCCCAAACCAGCCCAAACCCCAAAACTGATCTGAACCCCCCAAAGTGACCCCCGGCCCCCCTAAACTGAGCTATACCTCAATTCCCCGAGCCCTCAAAACTGCCGTGAACCCCAAAACAGACGCAGGACCCCCAAACCCCAAAACCACCCCACGGCACCCGACACTGGGCTCCACAAAACCGGCCCCAGGGCCCCCCCGCATGTCCTTGTCCCCCCCGAACCCCCCGGCCCCCCCGTGCCCCACGTGTCCCTGTCCCCAGAGCGTGACCTGGCGCGTTGTCCCCCCGACGGGCCCCCCCGGGCGCTGCTGCGCGACGTGCTCATGACCCACTGCATGTTCCACTTCGACCTGGGTGAGCGGCGGGGGGGTCCCTGGGGGGCTTTGGGGTCCTGGGGAGGGGTCTCTGGGGGGGTTTAGGGGGGTTTTGGGGTCCTGGGGAGGGATCTTAGGGGGGGTTTGGGGGGTCCTGGGGGGGATTTGGGGGTCCTGGGGAGGGGTCTCTGGGGCAGTTTAGGGGGTTTTGGGGTTCCTGGGGGGGTCCCTCGGGGGCTTTGGGGTCCTGGGGAGGGGTCCCTGGGGGGGTTTAGGGGGTTTTGGGGTCCCAGGGGGGCATTTGGGGGTCCTGGAGAGGGGTCTGTGGGGGAGTTTAGAAGGGTTTTGGGGTCCCAGGGAGGGTTTTGGGGTACTGGGGGGGGGTCCCAGAGGGGCATTTGGGGGGCCTGGGGAGGGGTCCCAGGGGGGTTTTGGGGTTCCTGGGGGGTCCCTGGGGGGATTTGGGGTCCTGGGGAGGGGTCTCTGGGGCAGTTTAGGGGGTTTTGGGGTTCCTGGGGGGGTCCCTCGGGGGCTTTGGGGTCCTGGGGAGGGGTCCCTGGGGGGTTTAGGGGGTTTCGGGGTCGCAGGGGGGATTTGGGGCTCCTGGGGAGGGGTCTCTGGGGCAGTTTAGGGGGTTTTGGGGGTCCTGGGGAGGGGTCTTAGGGGGGTTTGGGGGGTCCTGGGGTTCCCTGGGGGGGATTTGGGGGTCCTGGGGAGGGGTCTCTGGGTCAGTTTAGGGGGTTTTGGGGTTCCTGGGGGGGTCCCTGGGGGGATTTGGGGGTCCTGGGGAGGGGTCTCTGGGGCAGTTTAGGGGGTTTTGGGGTTCCTGGGGGGGTCCCTGGGGGGCTTTGGGGTACTGGGGAGGGGTCTCTGGGGGGGTTTAGGGGGGTTTTGGGGTCCCAGGGAGGGTTTTGGGGTACTGGGGGGGATCCCAGAGGGGCATTTGGGGGGTCCTGGGGAGGGGTCCCAGGGGGGCTTTGGGGTCCTGGGGAGGGGTCTCTGGGGCAGTTTAGGGGGTTTTGGGGTTCCTGGGAGGGGTCCCTCAGGGGCTTTGGGGTCCTGGGGAGGGGTCTCTGGGGGGGTTTAGGGGGTTTTGGGGTCCCAGGGGGGCATTTGGGGGTCCTGGAGAGGGGTCTGTGGGGGAGTTTAGAAGGGTTTTGGGGTCCCAGGGAGGGTTTTGGGGTACTGGGGGGGGTCCCAGAGGGGCATTTGGGGGGCCTGGGGAGGGGTCCCAGGGGGGTTTGGGGGTCCCTGGGGAGGGGTCTCTGGGGCAGTTTAGGGGGTTTTGGGGTTCCTGGGGGGGTCCCTGGGGGGCTTTGGGGTCCTGGGGAGGGGTCCCTGGGGGGTTTAGGGGGTTTCGGGGTCGCAGGGGGGATTTGGGGCTCCTGGGGAGGGGTCTCTGGGGCAGTTTAGGGGGTTTTGGGGTTCCTGGGGGGGTCCCTGGGGGGCTTTGGGGTCCTGGGGAGGGGTCCCTGGGGGGTTTAGGGGGTTTCGGGGTCCCAGGGGGGATTTGGGGCTCCTGGGGAGGGGTCTCTGGGGCAGTTTAGGGGGTTTTGGGGGTCCTGGGGAGGGGTCTTAGGGGGGTTTGGGGGGTCCTGGGGGGTCCCTGGGGGGGATTTGGGGGTCCTGGGGAGGGGTCCCTGGGGGGGTTTAGGGGGTTTTGGGGTCCCTTGGGGGGTCCCTGGGGGGCTTTGGGGTCCTGGGGAGGGGTCCCTGGGGGGTTTGGGGGTCCCTGGGGGGTCCCTGGGGGGCTTTGGGGTCCTGGGGAGGGGTCCCTGGGGGGAGTTAGGGGGTTTTGGGGTCCCTTGGGGGGTCCCTGGGGGGCTTTGGGGTCCTGGGGAGGGGTCCCTGGGGGGCTTTGAGGTCCTGGGGTGGGGTCCCTGGGGGAGTTTAGAAGGGTTTTGGGGTCCCAGGGAGGGTTTTGGGGTACTGGGGGGGGTCCCAGAGGGGCATTTGGGGGTCCTGGGGAGGGGTCCCAGGGGGGTTTGGGGGTCCCTGGGGGGTCCCTGGGGGGATTTGGGGTCCTGGGGAGGGGTCTCTGGGGGGTTTAGGGGGTTTTGGGGTCCTTGGGGGGATTTGGGGGTCCTGGGGAGGGGTCTCTGGGGCAGTTTAGGGGGTTTTGGGGTTCCTGGGGGGGTCCCTGGGGGGCTTTGGGGTCCTGGGGAGGGGTCTCTGGGGGGATTTAGGGGGTTTTGGGGTCCCTGGGGGGAGTTTAGGGGCTTTTGGGGGTCCTGGGGGGAGCTGGGGAGGTTTTGGGGTCCTGGGAAAGTCTTGGGGGGTTTTGGGGTCCAGGGGAGGGATCTTAGGGGGGTTTGGGGGGTCCTGGGGGGGATTTGAGGGTCCTGGGGAGGGGTCTCTGGGGCAGTTTAGGGGGTTTTGGGGTTCCCGGGGGGGTCCCTGGGGGGCTTTGGGGTCCTGGGGAGGGGTCTCTGGGGGGGTTTAGGGGGGTTTTGGGGTCCTGGGGAGGGATCTTTGAGGGGTCCTGGGGGGGATTTGGGGGTCCTGGGGAGGGGTCTCTGGGGCAGTTTAGGGGGTTTTGGGGTTCCTGGGGGGGTCCCTGGCGGGCTTTGGGGTCCTGGGGAGGGGTCCCTCAGGGGCTTTGGGGTCCTGGGGAGGGGTCTCTGGGGGGGAGGGGTCTCTGGGGGGGTTTAGGGGGTTTTGGGGTCCCAGGGGGGCATTTGGGGGTCCTGGAGAGGGGTCTGTGGGGGAGTTTAGAAGGGTTTTGGGGTCCCAGGGAGGGTTTTGGGGTACTGGGGGGGGTCCCAGAGGGGCATTTGGGGGGCCTGGGGAGGGGTCCCAGGGGGGTTTGGGGGTCCCTGGGGGGTCCCTGGGGGGATTTGGGGTCCTGGGGAGGGGTCCCTGGGGGGCTTTGAGGTTCTGGGGTGGGGTTTCTGGGGGAGTTTAGGGGGTTTTGGGGTCCCAGGGAGGGTTTTGGGGTACTGGGGGGGGTCCCAGAGGGGCATTTGGGAGGCCTGGGGAGGGGTCCCAGGGGGGTTTTGGGGTTCCTGGGGGGTCCCTGGGGGATTTGGGGTCCTGGGGAGGGGTCCCTGGCGGGGTTTAGGGGGTTTTGGGGTCCCAGGGGGGATTTGGGGGTCCTGGGGAGGGGTCTCTGGGGCAGTTTAGGGGGTTTTGGGGTTCCTGGGGGGGTCCCTGGGGGGCTTTGGGGTCCTGGGGAGGGGTCCCTGGGGGGATTTAGGGGGTTTTGGGGGTCCTGGGGGGAGCTGGGGAGGTTTTGGGGTCCTGGGAAGGTCTTGGGGGGTTTTGGGGTCCGGGGGGTGCCAGGGGGGCTGGGAACCTTTTAGGGGCTGCCGGGGGGGGCACCGCAAGGTTCGGGGGTGTCCCGCGGGTTTGGGGGGGCCCCGCTGACCCCCCCCCCCGTGTCCCCAGGGTACGTGCGGGGGATGAGCGAGGTCCTGGCCCCCCTGCTGGGGGTCACCCCCCCCGAGCATGAGGCCTTTTGGGGGTTCTGCAGCATCATGGAGATGGTGGTGAGGGGGGGGACCCCAAAATGGGGGGGACCCTGAAATGGGGGGGGGGGGGACGTGGAACGGGATGGGTGTGAATTGGGGGGACCCCAAAATGGGGGGGACCCTGAAATGGGGGGGGGACCTGGAACAGGATGGGTGTGAATTGGGGGGACCCCAAAATGGGGGGGACCCTGAAATGGGGGGGGGACCTGGAACAGGATGGGTGTGAATTGGGGGGACCCCAAAATGGGGGGGACCCTGAAATGGGGGGGGGACCTGGAACGGGATGGGTGTGAATTGGGGGGAGCCCAAAATGGGGGGGACCCTGAAATGGGGGGGGGACGTGGAACGGGATGGGTGTGAACTGGGGGGACCCCAAAATGGGGGGGACATGAAATGGGGGGGACCCCAAGATAGGGGGAATGTGGGATGGGGGGGACCCTAAAATGGGGGGGGTTCTGAAATGGGGGGGACATGAAATGGGGGGGATGTGAAACAGGGGGAACCCCAAGATGGTGGGGGGGATGCCCTAATGGGGGGGTCCTTGGAATGGGGGGGGGGACCCCAAAATTAGAGGGACCGCGGGATGGGGGGGGGGCTCTAAATTGTGGGGTGAGAGGATCAAAGTGGGGGCCCCAAATCCCCCCCTGAGGGGCCGTAAGAAGGTTTGGGGGGTTCAGGGGGTTTTGGGGGGTTCAGGGGGTTTTGGGGGGTGGGGGGGGGTCCCCATTTTCACCACCCCCCCCCCCGCCAAGGGGAGCAACTTCGGACCGAGCCGGGAGGGGCTGGAGCGGCAACTGGGGCAACTGGGGCAACTGGTGCGAGTGGTGGAGCCTGAGCTGTGCGAGCGGCTGGGTGCGTACCCCGAAACCGGGGCACCCCAAAACTGGGGGGGCCGAAACAGGGGGGGACCCGAAACTGGGGCACCCCAAAACTGGGGGGGCCTGAAACAGGGGGGGACTCGAAACCGGGGCACCCCAAAACTGGGGGGGCCGAAACAGGGGGGGACCCGAAACCGGGGCACCCCAAAACTGGGGGGGCGCCGAAACAGGGGGGGACCCGAAACCGGGGAACCCCAAAACTGGGGGGGCCGAAACAGGGGGGGACCTGAAACCGGGGCACCCCAAAACTGGGGGGGCCGAAACAGGGGGGACCTGAAACCGGGGGACCCCAAAACTGGGGGGGCCGAAACAGGGGGGACCCGAAACCGGGGGACCCCAAAACTGGGGGGGCCCCAAAACAGGGGGGGACCCGAAACCGGGGGACCCCAAAACTGGGGGGGCCGAAACAGGGGAGAACCCGAAACCAGAGGACCCCAAAACCTGGGGGGCACCCAAAACCGGGGAACCCCAAAACTGGGGGGGGCCCAAAACAGGGGGAGCCCAAAACTGGGGGGGGCCGAAACAGGGGGAGCCCAAAACTGGGGGGGGACCCAAAATTGGGGGGGACCCGGAACCAGGGGACCCCAAAACTGGGGGGGCCCGAAACCGGGGAGGGGACCCGAAACCGGGGGACCCCAAAATCGGGGGGACCCTGAAAGCTGGGGGGGCCCTGAAACCAGAGAGGACCTGGAACCAGGGGGGACCCCAAAACCTCGGGGGGTCCCTGAGGGGGTCGTGGCACCCGCAGCGGGGGGGTCACCCCAAGCCGTGCCCGTCACCCCCCCAGGGGCCGGGGACACGTCCCGGTGCTGCCGCCGGTGGCTCCAGCTGCGGTTCCTGCCCTGGCTGGGGACAGAGGGGACACGGAGGGTCTGGGAGGTACCGGGGACACGGGGGGACAGGGGGGGTCTGGAGGTATTGGGGACAGGGGAGACACAGGGGGTCTGGAGGTATTGGGGACACAGGGGGACAGAGGGGACACGGGGGGTCCGGGAGGTACCGGGGATATGGGGGGACAGGGGGGACACGGGGGGGTCTGGGAGATATTGGGGACACGGGGGGACAGAGGGGACACGGGGGGTCCAGGAGGTACCGGGGATATGGGGGGGCAGGGGGACGTGGGGGGTCTGGGAGGTACCGGGGACACAGGGGGGACAGGGGGGGTCTGGAGGTACCAGGGATATGGGGGAACGGGGGACACGGGGGGTCTGGAGGTACCGGGGACACGTGGGGACAGGGGGGGTCCAGGAGGTACCGGGGACACGGGGGGACACGGGGGGTCTGGGAGGTACCGGGGACACAGGGGGACACGGGGGGGCTGGAGGTACCGGGGACACGGGGGGACAGGGGGGACACGGGGGGTCTGGAGGTATTGGGGACACGGGGGGACAGGGGGGACACGGGGGGTCTGGGAGGTACCGGGGACACGGGGGTAGAGGGGGGACATGGAGGGTCGGGGAGGTACCAGGGATATGGGGGGACAGGGGGACACGGGGGGGTCTGGAGGTATTGGGGACACGGGGGGACACGGGGGGTCCAGGAGGTACCGGGGATATGGGGGGACACGGGGGGTCTGGAGGTACTGGGGACACGGGGGGACAGGGGGGACATGGGGGGTCTGGAGGTACTGGGGACACGGGGGGACAGGGGGGACACGGGGGGTCTGGGAGGTACCGGGGATATGGGGGGACAGGGGGACGTGGGGGGTCTGGGAGGTACCAGGGACACAGGGGGACACGGGGGGTCTGGAGGTATTGGGGACACGGGGGGACAGAGGGGACACGGGAGGTCCAGGAGGTACCAGGGATATGGGGGGACAGGGGGACATGGGGGGTCTGGAGGTATCGGGGACACGGGGGGTCTCGGAGGTACCGGGGATATGGGGGGACAGGGGGACACGGGGGGTCTGGAGGTACCGGGGACACAGGGGGACAGGGGGGACACAGGGGGTCAGGAGGTATTGGGGACACGGGGGGACAGGGGGGACACGGGGGGTCTGGAGGTACTGGGGACACGGGGGGACAGGGGGGGTCTGGAGGTATTGGGGACACGGGGGGACAAGGGGACGTGGGGGGACACAGGGATGGGGGGGACACGGTGGGTGTGGGAGATATGGGGACAGGGGACACGGGGGAATATGGGGTGACATGGGGAGTGGGGACCCATGCGGGGACGTGGGGACAGCAGGAGGACGGGGGCAGAAGGGGACACGGGGACCTTGGGGACAGTGGTGGGACACCGGGGGGTGGAGACACTCGGGGTCTCCGTGGGTCCCCATTTTCCTCCTTGTCCCCTGTCCCCATATCCCCCGTGTCCTCTTGTCCCATGTCCCCCGTTCCTTGTCCCCCGTCCCTGTGTCCCGTGTCCCCATATCCCTCCGTCTCCATGTCCTCCTGTTCCCCTGTCCCCTTTGTCCCCTTGTCCCCATGTCTCTTGTGCCTATGTCCTATGTCCCCGTGTCCCCCTGTCTCCATGTCCCCTTGTCCCCCTGTCCCCTTTATCCCCCTGTCCCCATGTCCCTTGTCCCCGTGTCTTATGTCCCCTTGTTCCCCTGTCCCCATATCCCCATGTCCCCCTGTCCCCCCATCCCCATGTCCCCGTATCCCCCTGTCCCCATATCCCAACTGTCCCATATCCCCATGTCCCCCTGTCCCCATGTCCTTCTGTTCCATGTCCCCATGTCCGCATATCCCCATGTCCCCATATCCTCCTGTCCCCATGTCCCCCTGTTCCTTGTCCCCCTGTCCCCCATGTCCCCATGTTCCCCTGTTCCATGTCCCCATGTCCGCATATCCCCATGTCCCCATGTCCCCCTGTGCCTCTGTGCCCCTGTCCCCATGTCCCCCTGTCCCTTGTCCCCCTGTCCCCGTTCCCAGGTGCTGTGGACGGGGCTCCCCTGCCCCAATTTCCACCTGCTGCTGGTCTGTGTCCTGCTGGAGATGACAAGGGACGTGTCCCCAGAGCCCGGGGACACCAGGGGGGCCCCCCCAGGGGACAGCGCTGGGGACCCCCCAGGGGCCCCCCCAGGGGACAGCGCTGGGGACAGCGATGGGGACAGTGACAGCGATGGGGACGAGGTGGGGACGTGATTCATGGGGACGGGGTTGGGGACACCGCCTTGGGGTTTGGGGACACGGGGACAGGACTGGGGCGTGTTGGGCACCCGGGCCCCCCCCCCCCCGCCCCCGGGGCGATGTGACAATGGCCGCGGTGTCCCCAGGGCCCCCCCGCGGTGCCGCTGGACGCGGAGCAGCTGCTGAGCGGGGCCGAGGGGCTGTTCCTGCAGCTGGCGGCCGCACCGGTGAGACCCCAAAACCGACCCCCCAAAACTGACCCCCCAAACCCGACCCCCCTGGGACCCCCCCCAAAACCGACCCCCCAAAACTGACCCCCCAAAACCGACCCCCTGGGACCCCCCCCAAAACTGCCCCCCCCCCCCAAAACTGACCCCCTGGGACCCCCCAAAACCTGAAGCCCCCGTGGACCCCCCCCCAAAACTGACCCCCCAAAACTCACCGCCCCTGGGACCCCCCCCCAAAACTGACCCCCTGGGACCCCCCCCAAAACCTGAAACCCCCCCTGGACCCCCCCAAAACCGACCCCCCAAAACTGACCCCCCAAAACTGACCCCCCCAAAACCGACCCCCTGGGACCCCCCAAAACCTGAACCCCCCCGTGGACCCCCCCCAAAACCGACCCCCCAAACCCGACCCCCCTGGGACCCCCCCAAAACCTGAACCCCCCGTGGACCCCCCCCAAAACCGACCCCCCAAAACTGACCCCCTGGGACCCCCAAAACCTGAAACCTCCCCGGACCCCCCCAAAACCGACCCCCCAAAACCGACCCCTTGGGACCCCCCAAAACCTGAACCCCCCCCGGACCCCCCCAAAACCGACCCCCCAAAACTGACCCCCTGGGACCCCCCAAAACCTGAACCCCCCCCGGACCCCCCCAAAACCGACCCCCCCAAAACTGACCCCCTGGGACCCCCCAAAACCTGAAACCTCCCCGGACCCCCCCAAAACCGACCCCCCAAAACTGACCCCCCAAAACTGACCCCCTAAAACCTGAACCCCCCCCCCGGACCCCCCCAAAACTGACCCCCTGGGACCCCCCAAAACCTGAACCCCCCCTGGACCCCCCCAAAACCGACCCCCCAAAACTGACCCCCCTGGGACCCCCCAAAACCTGAACCCCCCCCGGACCCCCCCAAAACCGACCCCCCCAAAACTGGCCCCCCAAAACTGACCCCCTGGGACCCCCCCAAAACCTGAACCCCCCCCGGACCCCCCCAAAACCGACCCCCCAAAACTGACCCCCCCAAAACCGACCCCCTGGGACCCCCCAAAACCTGAACCCCCCCGTGGACCCCCCCCAAAACCGACCCCCCAATCCCGACCCCCCTGGGACCCCCCAAAACCTGAACCCCCCGTGGACCCCCCCCAAAACCGACCCCCCAAAACTGACCCCCTGGGACCCCCCAAAACCGATCCCCCAAAACTGACCCCCCCAAAACCGACCCCCTGGGACCCCCCAAAACCTGGACCCCCCGTGGACCCCCCCCAAAACTGACCCCCCAAAACTGACCCCCTGGGACCCCCCCAAAACCTGAAGCCCCCGTGGACCCCCCCAAAACTGATTCCCCCAAAACCGACCCCCTGGGACCCCCCCCAAAACTGCCCCCCCCCCCCAAAACTGACCCCCTGGGACCCCCCCCAAAACTGACCCCCTGGGACCCCCCCCAAAACCTGAAACCCCCCCCCAGACCCCCCCAAAACAACCCCCCAAAACTGACCCCCTGGGACCCCCCCCAAAACCTGAACCCCCCGTGGACCCCCCCAAAACTGACCCCCCCAAAACTGACCCCCTGGTACCCCCCAAAACCTGAAGCCCCCGTGGACCCCCCCCCAAAACTGACTCCCCCAAAACTCACCCCCCCTGGGACCCCCCCCCAAAACTGACCCCCTGGGCCCCCCCCAAAATCTGAACCCCCCGTGGACCCCCCCCCCAAAACTGACCCCCCAAAACTGACCCCCTGGGACCCCCCCCAAAACCTGAACCCCCCCTGGACCCCCCAAAACTCACCCCCCTGGGACCCCAAAAACTGACCCCCCCCCCAGGGTCCCCCCCACACTAAAACCCCCCCCCCCCAAACCCGACCCCCCCGGGACCCCCCCCCACTGACCCCCCCAAAACCGCCCCCCCCAGGACCTGCCCCTGGCGCTGCGGGAGCTGCTGGGACTGGGGGGGGCCCCCCCACGCCCCCCCCCGGACGCCGGGGTCCCCCCCGCGCTGCTGCCGCCCCAGAGCCGCGGGGACCCCCCCACAGCACCTTAACGGGGGGGGTTCCTTCCCCTGCCCCCCCCCGGACACCGGGGTCCCCTCCAAGGGGGCCCCCCCGACCCCCCCCCAGCACCTCAAAATAAAGAAGTTTCTGCTCATCTTCAGATAAAACCAGTAAAGACACCCTGAAACCAGTGCAAACCAGTACAGAGACTCTCAAACCAGTTCACACCAGTACAGAGACCCTCAAACCAGTACAGAGACCCTGAAACCAGTAGAAACCAGTACAGAGACCCTCAAACCAGTACAAACCAGTATAGAGACCCTCAAACCAGTACAAACCAGTACAGAGACCCTCAAACCAGTACAGAGACCCTGAAACCAGTAGAAACCAGTACAGAGACCCTGAAACCAGTACAAACCAGTACAGAGACCCTCAAACCAGTACAGAGACCCTGAAACCAGTAGAAACCAGTACAGAGACCCCATAACCAGTTCAAACCAGTACAGAGACTCTGAAGCCAGTACAAACCAGTACAGAGACTCTGAAACCAGTACAAAGAGCCTCAAACCAGTACGGGGACCCTGAAATCAGTACAACCCAGTATAGAGACCCTCAAACCAGTACAAACCAGTATAGAGACCCTCAAACCAGTACAGAGACCGTGAAACCAGTACAAACCAGTATAGAGACCCTCAAACCAGTACAAACCAGTACAGAGACCCTCAAACCAGTACAAACCAGTATAGAGACCCTCAAACCAGTACAGAGACCCTGAAACCAGTACAAACCAGTATAGAGATCCTCAAACAAGTACAGAGACCCCAAGGCCAGTACAAACCAGTACAGAGACCCTGAAACCAGTACAAACCAGTACAGAGACCCCATAACCAGTTCAAACCAGTACAGAGACTCTGAAACCAGTACAAACCAGTACAGAGACCCTGAAACCAGTACAAAGAGCCTCAAACCGGTACAGAGACCCTGAAATCAGTACAACCCAGTATAGAGACCCTCAAACCAGTACAAACCAGTACAGAGACCCTCAAACCAGTACAGAGACTGTGAAACCAGTACGAACCAGTATAGAGACCCTCAAACCAGTACAGAGACCCTGAAACCAGTACAAACCAGTATAGAGACCCTCAAACCAGTACAGAGACCGTGAAACCAGTACAAACCAGTATAGAGACCCTCAAACCAGTACAGAGACCCTGAAATCAGTACAACCCAGTATAGAGACCCTCAAACCAGTACAAACCAGTACAGAGACCCTCAAACCAGTACAGAGACTGTGAAACCAGTACAAACCAGTATAGAGACCCTCAAACCAGTACAAACCAGTACAGAGACCCTCAAACCAGTACAGAGACTGTGAAACCAGTACAAACCAGTATAGAGACCCTCAAACCAGTACAAACCAGTATAGAGACCCTCAAACCAGTACAAACCAGTACAGAGACCCTGAAACCAGTACAAACCAGTACAGAGACCCTCAAACAAGTACAGAGACCCCAAGGCCAGTACAAACCAGTACAGAGACCCTGAAACCAGTACAAACCAGTACAGAGACTCTGAAGCCAGTACAAACCAGTACAGAGACCCTGAAACCAGTACAAAGAGCCTCAAACCAGTACGGGGACCCTGAAACCAGTACAAACCGTTACAGAGACCCTGAACCCAGTACAGATACCTGAACCAGTACAGCCAGCCGGACACCAGTATAGAGACCCCCAAACCAGTATAAAGACTCCAGACCAGTAGGGAGACCCCAGACCAGTACAGGCAGCCCCACACCAGTATACAGACCACAGAACCAGTACGGACAGTCCCAAACCTCGGGAACACTGGGGGGCACTGGAGGCCCCAGGCAGGGTGACTGGGAGCACTGGGGTGACTGGTGGTTACTGGGAGCACTGGGGGTGACTGGGAGCACTGGTGGTCACTGGGAGCACTGGGGGTTACTGGGAGCACTGGTGGTTACTGGGAGCACTGGGGGTGACTGGGAGCACTGGTGGTCACTGGGAGCACTGGGGGTTACTGGGAGCACTGGTGGTTACTGGGAGCACTGGGGGTCACTGGGAGCACTGGGGGTTACTGGGAGCACTGGTGGTTACTGGTGGTCACTGGGAGCACTGGGGGTGACTGGGAGCACTGGTGGTCACTGGGAGCACTGGGGGTCACTGGGAGCACTGGGGGTTACTGGGAGCACTGGGGGTTACTGGTGGTTACTGGGAGCACTGGTGGTCACTGGGAGCACTGGGGGTTACTGGGAGCACTGGGGGGTTACTGGTGGTTACTGGGAGCACTGGTGGTTACTGGTTGTTACTGGGAGCACTGGGGGGTTACTGGGAGCACTGGGGGTGACTGGGAGCACTGGTGGTCACTGGGAGCACTGGGGGGTTACTGGTGGTTACTGGGAGCACTGGCGGTTACTGGTTGTTACTGGGAGCACTGGGGGTGACTGGTGGTTACTGGGAGCACTGGGGGTTACTGGGAGCACTGGTGGTTACTGGTGGTTACTGGGAGCACTGGGGGTTACTGGGAGCACTGGTGGTTACTGGTGGTTACTGGGAGCACTGGTGGTCACTGGGAGCACTGGTGGTTACTGGGAGCACTGGTGGTCACTGGGAGCACTGGTGGTTACTGGTGGTTACTGGGAGCACTGGTGGTCACTGGGAGCACTGGTGGTCACTGGGAGCACTGGTGGTCACTGGGAGCACTGGGGGTCACTGGGAGCACTGGGGGTTACTGGGAGCACTGGGGGTTACTGGTGGTTACTGGGAGCACTGGTGGTCACTGGGAGCACTGGTGGTCACTGGGAGCACTGGGGGTTACTGGTGGTTACTGGGAGCACTGGGGTGACAGGGAGCACTGGGGTGACTGGGAGCACTGGTGGTCACTGGGAGCACTGGTGGTTACTGGGAGCACTGGTGGTTACTGGTGGTTACTGGGAGCACTGGGGGTTACTGGTGGTCACTGGGAGCACTGGTGGTTACTGGGAGCACTGGGGGTTACTGGTGGTCACTGGGAGCACTGGTGGTTACTGGGAGCACTGGGGGGTTACTGGGAGCACTGGTTGTTACTGGTTGTTACTGGGAGCACTGGGGGTCACTGGGAGCACTGGGGGGTTACTGGTGGTTACTGGGAGCACTGGGGGTCACTGGCAGTTACTGGGAGCACTGGGGTGACTGGTGGTCACTGGGAGCACTGGGGGTCACTGGGAGCACTGGTGGTTACTGGGAGCACTGGTGGTTACTGGTGGTTACTGGGAGCACTGGGGGTGACCGGGAGCACTGGGAGCACTGGTGGTCACTGGGAGCACTGGCGGTCACTGGGAGCACTGGTTGTTACTGGTGGTTACTGGTTGTTACTGGGGGTCACTGGGAGCACTGGGGGTCACTGGGAGCACTGGCGGTCACTGGGGGTCACTGGAGGTCACTGGGGGTCACTGGCGGTCACTGGGGGTCACTGGGGGTCACTGGAGGTCACTGGGGGTCACTGGGGGTCACTGGCCGCCCGGGCTCGCGCTGTGATTGGACCACGCCCCCGGCCCGCCCCCTCGCCCCTGTACTGCGGCTCCGAGTCCTCCAATCAGCAGCTGGATGGAGCGGCGAGGGGCGCGTCCAATGAGGACGAAGGGGCGGGGACCGCGGCCGACCTGCCCAGCCAATGGGCTTGAGCGGCTCAGCGCTTGCAGTGAGCGCAGCCAATCGAAAGGTGGCAAAGGGGCGGGCCGGCGAGCTGCAGCCAATAGAAACAGTGTGAGGGCGGGGCCTTGCGAACGAGCGCCCCCCCCCCCCCCCCCCGGCGAGGGGCGGGGCCTGGGCTGCGTGGGCGTGGTCTGGGCGAGGGGGCGTGGCCTGGAGGCTCCTTCAGCCGCACGTGGGAAATCGGGGGCGGGGCCTTGGGAAGGGGGGCGGGGCCCTGGAAGGGGCGGGGCCCCGAGAAAGGGGCGGGGCCAATCCCGACTCCTCCCACCTCCCTGCTACTCCACAGCGCCCCCCCAGGGCTGCCCCACAGCTCTGCCCCCCAAAAAGCCCCATAGACCCCCAGCCAAGGACTGAGCCAGCGCGTTTATTTCCCAGGGGTCGGGGGGGGTCCCCAGTGTCGGGGGGTCCCCAGTGTCGGGGGGTTCCGAGGGGGTGGGGGGTCCCTGGCGTTGGGGGTCCCAGGTTCGGGGGTCCCGGGGGGGGGGGGTCTCAGGGGGATCGTGTGGGGGTCTGGGGGGAGTCGGGGGGTCTAAGGGGTCCTGGGGGGCTCAGGGGGGGCAGGAGGGCTTGCAGGGAGGTCTGGGGGGATCTGGGGTGGCGCAGGGGGGGTCAGGGGGTCCCGGGGGGGGTCAGTGTGTCCTGGGGGTCCCGGGGGGTTCAGGGGGCTCAGGGGGCTCAGGGGGTCCCGGGGGGGTTCAGGGAGGTCAGTGGGTCCTGGGGGGGCACGGGGGGGGTCTCAGGGGGTCCCAGGGGGCACAAGGAGGTTCAGGGGTCCCGGGGGTACAGGGGTCTCAGGGGGTTCGCAGGGGGGGCAGTGGGTCCCGGGGGGTCCCAGGGGGGTTCAGGGGGGTCAGTGGGTCCTGGGGGGGCACAGGGGGGTCACAGGGGTTTAGGGGGGTCAGTGGGTCCTGGGGGGCTCAGGGGGTTCAGGGGGGCCAGCGGGTCCCGGGGGGGCACAGGGGGGTTCAGGGGGGTTCAGTGGGTCCTGGGGGGGCACAGGGGGTTCAGGGGGGTCAGCGGGCCCTGGGGGGCTCACGGGGCTCTCAGGGGGTCCTGGGGGGCACAGGGGGGCTCAGGGGGGTTCAGGGGGCTCAGCGGGTCCTGGGGGGCTCACGGGGGCTCTCAGGGGGTCCCGGGGGGGCTCAGGGGGGTTCAGGGGGGTCAGCGGGCCCTGGGGGGCTCACGGGGCTCTCAGGGGTCCCGGGGGGCACAGGGGGGTTCAGGGGGGTCAGCGGGCCCTGGGGGGCTCACGGGGCTCTCAGGGGGTCCCGGGGGGGGCTCAGGGGGGTTCAGGGGGGTCAGCGGGCCCTGGGGGCTCACGGGGCTCTCAGGGGTCCCGGGGGGGCACAGGGGGGTTCAGGGGGGGTCAGTGGGTCCTTGGGGGGCACAGGGGGGTTCAGGGGGGTCAGCGGGTCCTGGGGGGCTCACGGGGCTCATGGGGCTCTCAGGGGGTCCTGGGGGGGGCACAGGGGGGTTCAGGGGGGGTCAGTGGGTCCTGGGGGGGCACAGGGGGGCACAGGGGGTTCAGGGGGTCAGCGGGCCCTGGGGGGCTCAGGGGGCTCTCAGGGGGTCCCGGGGGGGCACAGGGGGTTCAGGGGTTCAGCGGGCACTGGGGGGCTCACGGGGCTCTCAGGGGGTCCCGGGGGGGCAGAGCAGCCCCAGCAGCTGCAGGGCCGTCCCGCGCAGGGGGGCCCGGGGGGCCCGGGGGGGCAGCAGCAGCAGCAGCAGCAGCTGCGGCAGCAGCAGCAGCAGCCCCGTGTGCGAGCGCAGCGCGGCCTGCAGCAGCAGCGGCGCGGGGGGGGGCCCGGGGGGCAGCCGGGGGGCGGCCTGGGGGCACGGCACGTTTGGTGCTCCCAGTCCATCCCAGTGCCCCCCCAGTGCTCCCAGTGCTCCCAGTCCCTCCCAGTGTTCCCAGTGCCCCCCCAGTGCTCCCAGTGCCCCCCCAGTCCATCCCAGTGCTCCCAGTTCATCCCAGTGCTCCCAGTGCCCCCCCAGTGCTCCCAGTGCTCCCAGTCCATCCCAGTGCCCCCCCAGTCCATCCCAGTGCCCCCCCAGTGCTCCCAGTGCTCCCAGTCCATCCCAGTGCTCCCAGTTCATCCCCGTGCTCCCAGTGCCCCCCCAGTGCTCCCAGTGCTCCCAGTCCATCCCAGTGCCCCCCCAGTCCATCCCAGTGCCCCCCAGTGCTCCCAGTGCTCCCAGTCCATCCCAGTGCTCCCAGTTCATCCAGTGTTCCCAGTGCCCCCCCCAGTGCTCCCAGTTCATCCCAGTGCTCCCAGTGTCCATCCCAGTGCTCCCAGTGCCC
>NC_088284.1:0-63756 GCF_036013445.1 Caloenas nicobarica
TATGGGTTGCAGTGTCCTACCAGTCAGCACAGAATGCACTGAATTTTCTAGATGAACTGTTAAGTATAGGCAGCACTTAAATCCTGTCAGCCACACAAGTGAGCCAGACATCTAACACCCTCTGTGGACTTAGCTTGTAATAAATAATTTTCCATTCAGGACATCTTTTCAGAAGGGCAACTGCTTCTTCCATATGAAAAGTTATAAATCTCGTCAAGTGAGTTGTGTAACAAGCTAAAAAATGCTCAGGGCCTCAAAGGACTCACACTTTTGTGTCTCTCTTTTGTTTCAAGGATTCGACTTATTTCATGTAATTAATTACTGGAAAGTTGCTCATTAAATAAATAAATTCATAAATAAATATTGGGAAATATCACTTTCCCCTTAGATTTTTAGTGTTGCACCTCTCATGGACAGGAATACTGATTATGAGAAAATTGAGAAGATACGAAATATGTATTTTTCTCATTTGTTATAATTAATTCAATATTAATGGGTTTTCATGAGAGATACTAGCAATTTACTCCAGTTCCTTGTGCAAGTACATGCCAACATGCCCATGGGAATCAGAATGTACTCACTCACAGACAGGCAAACAAACATCTATTTTATTAGATGCCCAGAATTCCAGATGGGAAAATATTTTTTCTCAAAACTTTTCTCTCTTGGAGATATAAAACTTCTACAAGCCAAAAATTACTTCTGTTTTCAATTTTCTGCCCCGAATATATTTAAGGAGAAGGGCTAGAAAATTATCATGGTAAAGAAAATATGACTCTTTAATCTCTCACTTGGTACACAGAGATCTTATGTTGACAGAAGCTTTCCAAATGAGATGCAGCAGAAGTTTTCAGTAAATGAGAAAGCTTTGCTTTCATAGGCACATAAAAGTGATTGCACAAAATGAGCAGTTTGCTAAAACCCCATCCCATTAATTGAACTTCTGCAACTGATCGCATATCTACTCTTGGCCTGTCATGCCTATGTTATAAAACATATGAACTTGATCCTATTTCACTAAATTGTTGACTAAAATACCTAGTTATTAGAGCATACTGAGAACATGTACAGTATGTAATAGCAGCTCAGCTAATGGAGATAATTTGTAAAGTTTCTATACTTTAAAATGTCTGATTTATGCTCATCTTCAGAGATGAGAAATTATCTTTATCCATGAGTTTTGCAAAGCATATGAGGCTGCAGTTCCTTATTCCAGTATAAAAGAGCAATACGTTTCACATGCAGCAGACTGCATGAAATACCAAGTTGTAGTGACATTATTTTCTAGCCTTTCAGAATCTGCCCAGCCCTTCACATTTACTCATGACCTAAAAATTATCACAAAGCATCACTGACTAAGTGGTGTCATTTTTCAACCTGTTCCCACTGTTTCCTGGGGTTATGTCTAGAATGTCAGGGCCTTATTCCCCTTGGCCCTGCAATTTGTGTCGTCAGTGACATCCATGCAAAGGGAAATTCATCAGTCCCTTAGTGAACAACTCAGTCCAGTCACCAAGACATTTCAACTTAGTTCTCTGATATAATTTTCTTGCTTGGCACCAGAGAAAAAGGTAAGTGGGGAGATGTAGCCAAAACCATAGAGAAATTGGGATCCTCTCCCTCTGTATTTATAGAGCACAGGCTGTCTTTTTTCAGGATTTTTTGAACTTCCGCATCTTCTAGAACTTGCTGGCCCTGGATAGCAAAAAGAACAGCCGAAGAGATTCAGGTGTATTTGCTCTCATTTGGCATGCCTCTTGATCCACTCACGTTAGGCCTCTGTAGAGCTCTCTAGCTAGACATGTAAGTTTAAGAAAGTGTTACAGAAGCTTTTTCATGGAAGTAAAAAAAAAAGTTATAAATAACTTTATATTATCTTAAGTTCTGTGTGTGGGTGTGATTCTTCAACCTTGACCTTGGTTTAAATAAAAATAAAATTAAAAATAATCAGCTCTTTCTTTGTGGCAGAGACTTATTATGTACCATCTCTAATGCTTATACAGTGCACGAAAGTAAATTTGAAAAGGAATGAAGGAGACTTGAACAATGCAGAGCAGCTGAACAAATACATAACAGTTCCTTGAATAAATGATTGGATGATACCTAATAGCAGGGAGTTTGCAATACTACAAGATTATCCTCTGATAATTCTTCAGTTCTGACTGCGGCTGCCTGATAATCCCTGAAGCTTCTAATCTGCAGGATCTGAATGCATAAAGAATGACAAAAAAAATAAAGGAAAAAAACCCCCAACTTTACAATCAATTACAGTTACTGCTGCTACAGAGCCATTAGTGAGCAGGTGAAGTAAGTATGACCTTTATAACTTCAAAGTCATGTCAAAAGGAAAAAAACCCCAAACCCTCAGTCTTAGAATTTAAAATAACATTTTGAGAGTTTTTATTCTAGAGTTTATTGCTTTTCAAATTCAGAAGATAGGGTGGTTTTTTTTTCCTTGGGCTTTAATTTTTTTCTTTTTGTCAGATAATCGCATTAATGCCAGGCCTGCACTGAAAACTGTTCATTTAACTGAAGGTTAGATGAGCAAATTCTAGTAATATGGTGGGTGATAGGGGAAGACAGAGTTTTTTCTCCATGCTTTCAAATCTCATGTAAAGTCATTTGCCTCAGTCATTTTTCCCAAATTCAAACTTAGTCTTGCAAATCTTTCCTTGAGGTGATTGGTTTTTTAATAATATTCTTTCATTTAGAATCAGAATAGTTTCTGTTGGAAGGGACATTCAAGAGTTATCTAGTCCAACCCCCCTGCAATGAGCAGGGACATCTTCAACTAGAACAGGTTGCTCAGACCCCCATCCAGCCTGGCCTTGAATGTTTCCAGGGTTGGGGCAACAACCACCTCTCTGAGCACTACCTTCTTTGTAAAAAATTCCTTCCTTATGTCTAACCTGAATCTTCCCTCTTCTAGTTTAAAACCGCTACCCCTTGTCCTGTCAAAACACACTTTCTAAAAAGTCTGTCCCAATACTTCTTGTAAGCTCCTTTTAAGTACAGAAACGCTGCAATGAGGTCTCCCTGGAGCCTTCTCTTCTCCAGGCTGAACAACCCCAACTTTCTTAGCCTGTCCTGTTCCATCCCTCTGATCACATTGGTGGCCTCCTCTGGCCCCTCTTCAACAAGTCCATGTCTTTCTTGTGCTGAGGGCTCCAGAACTGAACACAGCACTGCAGGTGATGTCTCGCCGGAGCAGAACAGAGGGGCAGAATCACCTCCCTCGACCTTCTAGACACCCTCCTTTTGATGCAGCCCAGGATACAACTGGCCTTCTGGGCTGCAGTGCACATTGCTGGTTCATGTCCCATTTTTCATCCACGACTACCCTCAAGGTCTTCTCATCAGGGCTGCTCTCAATCCCTTCAACCCCCAGACTGTATTGCCCCGATCCAGGTGCAGGACCTTGCACTTGGCCGTGTTAATCTTATGAGGTTCACATGGGCCAAGTTCTTAGGATTGTCCAGGTTCCTCTGGATGATATCTTGTCCCTCAGGTGTGTCAGCTGCACCACTCAGCTTGGTGTCATCCACAAACTTGCTGAGAGTGCACTTGATCCTAATGTCTATCTCATTGATGAAGATATTAAACATTACTGGTTCCAGTATGGACCTCTGAGGGACACCACTTGTTACCCCTGTTGTCAGAAACTGAAAGGGTAATGTCTCAAACATCATGGCAAAACCAGTTCTGCAACATCCAGCCACAGGAGATGGAACATCCCTAGGAGCAGGAGATGGGACATTCATGATAGGGTGAATTGTGATTTACATATCAAATACAAGCTAATAAGCCATAGACAAAGGCTGGCTAGCTGATAGAGGAGGTGGGGGACATGCTGAAGGACAGGTAGCTCTGTTCTGATAGTCCCAGCATGGCACTAAGGGTGAAGACCCCAGACTGCTCGAGACTCTTCAAGGTTGCCTGGGATCCTTTGGGACCCTTCCATCTTTCACTGCCACCTCCCTGTGATGCCTGTGTAATAGGCCAAAGATTACACAAGCAGGCAATCCAGAGGACTATAAAAGCCTGCCTCTACAAGCACTGGTGGAGCACCCACCACCCTGAGGACCAGTACACCCACCAGGCTCACCGTGGGAAATGAAAAAGACAGTGGAGAACACTGCATGCCGCTGGATCCAAGACTAGTTATAAGAGTGGTGAAATCTATTTCTCTTTCTCTCTCTCTCTTTTCTTTTTTTCCTATATCTCTGTATTCTTTTGCTTTCATTTTTATAACTAATATAATAATGTGAGATTTATGGCCCCACATGAGCCCCAAACCTTTTATGTTTACCAGTTGAACCTAAAAAAAAAAAGTAAAACTTTCTGCACCAAATCACTTGACAATTGGGCCAAGCTGCAAAATAAAAGTTTTTTGTTTATGGACCTTAATTATTGTGTATACTCTTTTCCAACCAAGGGAACCAATCAATCTGATGTGACAGGGTGTGACAGGTGTCCATTCAGATATTGTGCCATTGACCACCACTGTCTGGGTGCGACCACCCAACCAGTTCCTCATCAACTAAACAGTCCACTAATCAGATCCATACCTCTCTAATTTAGAGAGAAGGATGTTGTGGGAGACCATGTCAAAGGCTTTACAGAAGTCCAGACAGATGACATCCATAGCCCTTCCTTTGTCTACTGGTGAAGGTACTCCACCGTTGAAGGTGACTAGATTGGTAAGGCAGGACTTGCCCTTGGTGAAGCCATGCTGGGTGTTTCAAACTACCTCCCTTTTCTCCATGTGCCTTAGCATAACTTCTAGGAGGATCTATTCTATTATCTTCTCAGGAACAGAAGTGAGGCTGACAGATCAGTAGTTCCTGGGGTCCTCCTTTTGTTTTCTGGTTTTTACTGTCATGATCTACGTTTGACCACATCAAGGTAACATGCTCCTCATGAGGGTCTGACACTGCAGACTATGCATCAATAAAAATGATTGCTATATGCAAGGAAATTTCACTAAGTTTTACAAGTGATAACGAAAGCCAGTGCAAATGACCGAATTATGTTAACTAATAATATTAAAGGCATTATGAACTGTACTGTGGGGAACAGCTGTGGAAACAAAAAAAAGTCAGGTGAAAATAACCATTTAGATTGGATCACATCAAATAACTTCTGATATTAACATAAGGACAAGAGTGAGAGATGCAGACACAGCCAAAAATGTGGTGAACAGACTGGTCACAAATTCTTCACAGATTTCATGGACTCTGGCTTTTGGTGACTTAAAAGCAAGTGGATGTGGTTTCAGGTTATAAACCTGAGCTATCAAGTTGTGGGGAATTAGCTTGCATTTTATAGCAGGAATTATTTTCCTTTTTCATTATGTAACAATGAGAATGGTGAAAAGGACCTCGCCTGTAGTAGGCTGCAGAAAACAAATCTAGAGTCAGTAGACTGCACTTACTGTTGCACTTACTGTTCTCTGACTCACTTTTCCACTTACAAAGGACAGAGTCTTGCGGAGATGCCAGCAAGAAATTAAGGATTTTTAGTTTGGGACTTGATGGTGGGAACTGAAGTTTCAGAATTCAAGAATTTAGGAGGAAGCACAATCTTTGTCTGCTTCACAATGAAGGCTACACAACTGCATAGTAAATTTAGCTTATTTGGTTAGTATTCTGTCTTGTTATCTACCTTTATTATGTATTGATCAACAAATGTCTGAATATCGGTTTACATAACACAGAGTTGAACAGAAATTCCAGCTGCACATGAAGAACTGGACCATAATAAAGGCCAGACTTAAGATACTAAAATCGTTGGGAGACAGGCACTTACATAATGCAGTGACTAAACCTGGATGATTTACTCAGGGTCAAACAAGACACCTATAGTGAGCAAAGGAAAATCCTTATTTTTGAGATCTTAGATGAACATCCTAAGGACCTTGACTCAACAACGTGCAGCTATATGTGAGCACAGCAGCCCAGCATCTGGGTTAGAAACCCTTAGCTGTGGGACACTTTTAGCTCTTACCTCTCAAAGTGGAAAGGTTCCATTTTTTTCTCACCCCTATTTTGGGAACTGAGATTCTCATAAACTCACATTATTCACTACCACAGTTTAATTGTATGAACACTGAATTCACTTCACTGCTACAAAGGACTCTGGTTTACTGAAGCTTGATAGATGTGCACACCAGAAAGATGATGGACATTTTGTCCAACACACTTCATTACTTTGATTTGTATTCTGGCAGAGAATGAACAAGAAACTTGAGCTGGAAGGAAAAGGACAAAGATAGAACAAAAGCTAACCCCTGGCCACCTCCTTGACAAGATGAGATAATCATGCTGTCCGCAAGAAAAACCCTTCAGATGAACAATAAGTTAAGTGCATTTCCTCCTTGGAGTCACCTTGGCATACTGAAATTCTTAGGTTCAATAAGAACAAGACATCAAAGGATGCTCATTAGAAAATATGATTCTTGATGGATAATTTAAGTGACAAAGTAAAGTCAAGCGTTTGAAGCAGAAAGGTCTTGTCGACAAAATGTTTTTCACAGCTGCAGTGAAGCTGGAGACCACATTTTCTGGTAGTTGCAGAAACTTGTTTGCCTACAGTTGCAAATTCTGTTGGCCAAATTCATTGTGGAATTGGTGGTTTTTAGGAAAATATCCTGTCTTTCAGTCCAATAGGACCAGTACCCACTTGCAGGTTTACTCTACAGAAGGATACGCACTAGAAAAAAACATAAAAAGCTGTCAGTGAGTTAGAACTGTATTTTCATGACCGGATGCTCCATGGGATGTGGATTGGGTCAAATAGGTAAGATTTTTTCTTTCTATATTCCTGGTGCTTATAACACTTAATAATCTGTTTAGTTCAACCGGGATAAAAGGGTTCCTTCTTTCAATAAAAGTATTGTCATAAAACAAATGTTTGTGATGTTTATGGGAGTTAATATGTTTTTGTGTAATGGTTTCATCTGTAGATCTTGAAACAAAAATCAGTTTTATATGAGATTTTGCCATGTACTTGCCATGCCACTTAGAGAATGTATGTGTGACCTTACAGAAATATTTCTTTCTCACTGACAATAATAGAAGGATTCTAGACTATTATCTAGAAAGCTAATACAGATTGACAAAGCTTCAGTGAGTAAATTAATTCCATCTAGCTGTGTTGAAACACTTTTCCTTCTATGTTCTGTTTAATTTCATTGAACATACTTAAATTTAGGTCACTCATGCCTTGCAGTACTGTGAATTTATCAAAGTTGCAATGTGAGAAGTGGAAAGTGAAATGACCTACTGACAGAAACTAGAATTCACACAGCATTTTTTGTCTGTCTGCATTTAAGAAGCATGCTGGTAGCACACTCCAGAAGTAAGTGATGCTCCCACCCACTGCTGGTTTTAGAAGATCTCATCCTTGATTTCACAGAGTTAAATCACAATCCAATGACTTCCAAATGGCTGTCAACTGATGGGAAAAGGCCCTAGATCAGACTTGAGATTCAGCAAAATCTTTCAAACAAAGAACTGCTCAGACTCTTCTGCTCCACCAGTTTGACCTGGCTCTTCTCATTTAGAGAACTCTCAGATAGCAAATGTTCTATGCTAAGCTGTACAATAAAGAAACTATCATAGAAATTTGAATAAAACAAGCTCAGGATATTAAATTGACCTTTCTACTTTTACTATGTGTAAGTGAAAAAAACGGCATTCCCAATTAAGTTCATAGCTGATGCTCATATTAATAAATGAAATAAAAATTGATTTTTCAAAAGCATTCAGTGATTCTTTAAATTATGACAATAACATCATGATATCAGTTTGCATTGCAGATTAATTGAACTCAGAAAATTGCCATTCATCATTCTGAGACTACTTTAAAATTTTGAACTCCAAATCTTAAAGATGTCTTTAAAAATAACATATAAGTTTGGAAAACTGAAGAGGCTGACTTCATATGGGAGAAAACTGAACAAAACAAAACAAAACAAATAAAGGGAGGAAGACATTTTAGAAGTACTTGCAGCTAAGCTAATTTCAAAAATCTTAAATCAAGGAATGATAGAGATATTTATGGGGGAACAAACAAACAAAGAAAAAGCCAACAACAACAAAACAAACAAACAAACAAAACCAACCTGCCAAAGGTCCCAAAAACAAACAAGCAAAACCCTGTTCTAAATAACAAAGTTTAAAATCCCATGTTTAAATGACTGCTAGCATAGATAGATAGATAGATAAATAACTACGTCCAACATGTAAGTTAAACTGGAGAAGAGGAAAACCAAAGAAGTTCTTCTACACCTGAACAGAGCAGTCTGAGGCACTTTGCTGAGAATTTTCTCTTGAGTTCTTACTGCTTTGAAATAAAAAGTGATAAATCCCAGGATTAAAAAAGAAGATGAGAACACTAGCGCTAATAAAATTTACAAACTCAAATAAAGGATTTCTCCATTCCTCTAAATATCCTACAATAAACTCATAAAAACCTAGTTTCTTAAACAAGAAGGAGGTGCTTTCATTTCTCATACTCACTATGTGACAGTTATTGTTTCAGAAGCTCCACTCTTTGCTTGTGATAAGGCTATACTATTACTCTGCAGCTAAAGTCTTACCTATACAATAGCACCAAGGAGTGAGTGAATTGGCTCCATGACTGCCTGAATAAACTAGCTCAAGCCTTTAAACAAACATTTAGATACATTTACACTTCCAAGATCCAGAAAGCAGAAAATATTTAAAGAAGTTCTCTCAACTTGAAAACTTGATCATTCATATTTACTGCACTATCTTGATTTTTCCATGTAAGCACGTTTGTAAGAAAAAATGCCAAAGGGCTCTTTAACCTAGCAGGAAAGACTAGAAGATGGACCAAATTTGAAAGATAAAGCCAGGTGAATTCAAAGAAAAAAATCAGTCTACATTTTAAATGAAGGAACAATATCTACAAAAGTGTCTTATTCACCAGTTTTTAGGCCTCAGAACTATATTTGAATGCCTTTCTGGAAAAGACGCTTTAATAAAAAACAAGATACCAGGCTCAGCACTGGAGCCAAGTATGAAATTCTCTGGCTGGTGCTACACAGAAAGTTAAGCTAGGCTGCTGTAATTGTTTTTCTGGTTGCAGATGCTAACTGGGCCGACTAAGAGAGATGTTATGCTGGTTACACTATTCAGATAAAGCAGAACTGCTCAGGATTGTGATACTTGCGGTCTTGCTGTGGTGACTGTGAAGCAGCATTGAGGGAAGCAAGGAAGGTAGTAGCAATGTAAACATCCTGTGTTTCATGAGAGTAAGTTTTGGCTTGTTTGAGGAATTGAACAAATTGTGAACAAAAGTCTTCAAGGGCAGACTCCTCAAAGCACTGGCATGATCCATCTTGATCTACACAAAACCAGGCAGGCATGGCTGGAGGCCAGTTTAGCTCAATGTGGAACTATGAATAATAATACAGAACCATTGTCTAGGCACTCAGGGATTAAATTAAGAAGACTAGATCCCAGCTGGAGGTAAAAATGGTGAGGGGTGACAAGGCCAACACTGTCAGCAAGAGAAAGGAATGCTGTCAGCAAAAGGAACACCAAGGAAAACATGGACTTGCTGTTGAATAGGGCAGAAGTTCTTGTGCTGAAGACTACAGCAAAAGCTTAGGTACCCAGTGTTTACTTCAGTTGTTATTGGCAAAGACTACTGCCAGGTTTTCATGTCTATTAATGAAGTTTAGGAGAGAGAAATACTACCCATAGTAAAGAAGAACTGAGATAGAAGCAAATTAAATAAGTAGTCTACATAAAAGTCCATGAGTAGAATCTACCACTGGGTAGATTCAAAGGGGCTGAGGGGACCTGGTTGACAACCATTGTAAAGCTGCTCTTTAGCATCTTTGAAAGATTATGGCTATGACGGAAAAAAAGGTAAATGTCATATCTTTGAAAAGGATAAGAAAGAAGATTCAGTGAACTTCAGCTTCACGCCCACCACTGGGAAAATTATGGAAAAAAACCCTCACAGAAACTACTGCCAGTCATTTGCAGGACAAGAAGGTGATTTGGAACAGATTGACCAGCTTGATTGCTCTTTATGATGAAATGACTGGTTCCCTGTTCAGGGGGAAAGCAGTGAATGCTATTTACCTTGTAGCAAGGCTTTTGAAATAGTTTCCCAGTTTCCCTTTGAAAAAGTTTTCTTCTAGTCAAATAACAAAAATGTGGGTTGTATGGCTTGATTACAAAGTGGGTGAAAAACTGGCAGAACTATGGGAGTCAAAGATTGGTAGTCAGTAGTTTGAAGTCCAATAGGCAGATGGTTAGCAATGAACTACCTCAGGGATCAGGACAGGCAGTTTAACACCTTTGTCAGTCGTCTGAACTATAGGATAAACAGTGCACTCATCACAGCAAAATAACTGTGTGCACCACTAGAGGATGAGGAATAGCTAGCCAGGTAGCAGCTCTGCAGAAAAGGACAGGGATTCTTGATAATATGAGTTAGCAGTGTGTCCTCTTGATAACCCTGGTGAACAACATAGTGAGCTGCATTTAACCAAAGCAGAACCAGCAAGTTTTAAGAAATGATTATTACCCTTTATCTGGCACACTCATGGTGTGCCATCTAGTCTTGTGTCCAATTTTGGCCTTCCAGTATTAAAAAAAAGAGTGAGTTCAGAAGGATATAACCAAAAGAATTAGAATGCTGGAGTATATTATATGTATTAATACATTTGTCTGGAAAAGAGAAGGCTAAGGGGGACTATTATTACAGTCTTCAGGTGCAGCCATGATACAGGTGGTAGGACTAGACTCCTTTCAAAGGTACAAAGAGAAAGAATAGGAGGCCATGGTCCCAAATTACAGAAAAAGAAATGTTCATTGGATATAAGGAAAAAAAATCATAACAATAATTTTTTTTCAGTACTGGAACAGGTTGCTAAGAGACATGAGAAGAGTCTTCATCCCTGGATGTCCTCAAAATTTGTCTGAAAGAGAAGCTCAGCAACTTGATCTGGCTTTCTAACTTTTTCTGTGTTCAGAAGATGGTTGGATGGTTACTTCAAACCTAATTTTTTATAAGATCCCATGAGTTCATTTGACCTTAAAATCAATGAATCCATATATTTCTGATAGAATAGTGAAGAGTTTAGAATATGTTGGACTGGTTTTTTATGGGTAAGGTGTTTTCAGAGATCTAGTCACTAGAGTCAGAGAAGTCTGGAGAGCTACTCAACAAACTGAATGTGAGTTTCTGCTTTTCCAGTGATGTTTGATGCCACTTTGTATAGACAGGTCTTATTTCAACTGTCTACACTGAACTGTGGTCATCTGATATTTAACACCACACCTGTACAGAGGGGAACAAGTCCTCTGTGAAAATTTCTCAGAAATCTAGAATATTTTAAAATTATTAGATACGTGCATTCAAGAAGCTATATCAAACCTTCGGACCTCTGCTTAGAATATAGTGGTCATTTATTTATTTAATTTTCCAACACACAGTAATAATAATGTTAAGTATAGATCATGTCTTGCCATCAGTATTTGAGCAGAACAGCCTCATGCAATCAGTTTATAGTAGGGGTATTCAATCACTGTTTAGGTAGTGATATGCTTTAGATGTAAATGGCAGAAGACTGGAATGAGAATTAGGACATCTGGATTATATTCATGGATCTGGTATAACCTGCTTATGAACCTTAGTAAATCACAACATCTTTTGTTATTTTATTTCTTTATCCATATTTATCTGTCTTCTTCATTCAGAAGACAAGCTTCTCATACAGAGAATCGTCTTTGTTAATGTTCTTCAATGCATATTTAGATATCTTATTAATTACTTAATTTTAATGATGGTAATTTAAGAAATACCTGTGAATAGGTTGGTATTGCACCATGCATGATCTATGTAGATCTGGGACAGAGACAGGGCTATTCTTTTAGTTAGGAGTTGTAAGAATACAGAGAAAACTGAGAATGAAAGGGAATATTGTACCTTCAGCTAAAACCAACCACACAGACTCAGGTATCACTAATAAATCCACTAATTTTAGAAAATGCTAGAGTGACTGTGGTGAGATGATAGCTTAATAGTCAAGCCAGGAAAAAGCAGATGATTTCACCTTGAATAGAGTTTACTGGAGGAGCCACAGCCAGTTAGGGGATTTTAGCTGTATCTGAATTTCAAATGTCTCTGAATTTCAGCTCTGATTCTATACAACATAAGCTTCAGCATGATCCCACCCTTAGTTTTATAGCATCAGGCATTCTTTTGATATGATTCTTCATCCCCATTTTGTTAAGGGTGCTTATGAAAGAAGCAAGTATTCGGTGAAGGAAAATCATGACCTAAGCATAAATAGCATATTTTGTGTTGGAAACCATATTTATTTTGCTTTGGAGAAAATGGCAACCAAAGAGATAAAGCAAAATAAAAGCATGTATACGGGACTAGATCTGAAAGAACCAATGAAGTAAGTGAAGAAAATACTAATTTTAAAAATATGAAAAGTTTGCCTAATTTTATCAACCCAAATTTCAGTTCAGTTCTAGGTAGCATATTAGGTTTTCACTTCTGGAGATATAAGACCTCTTTCACATTAAGAAGATCACAAATTAAATATATTTAATGAATCTTTCATCCTTCTTCTTATTCTGTTCATCATAAAAACAGCAGTAACCAGTCCAGTCTGTAAATGAAAACTATAATTCAAAAATAGCAGTGAGTAGAGGGGTTCCAGATCAAGATTCATTTAAATGGATTAATATAAATGGACCTTCACCAGGACCTGATTCAGCAAAGCACTTGAACATATACATAGCATTTAGTACGTGATCAGTCCCACTGCTTTCCTGAAGTAGAACTTTAGATGTTTTATAGCTGGTTCAGACCAGTTATGTTAGTCTCTTACTAGCAGGGAAAGAACCATTCATAAACATTAGCCAAGGTTTGTTCTTGTACAGAAACTGGACAGCAACTTTTGAAGTGCAAAACCAGACTGTAGATGATAAATATATAACAGCTGATGTAGAGAGGCTGTGGATAGGCGGTTTTGTAAAAGAAGGAAAATTGCAACATGTCAGACAGTACACTCTGCTAATCTGTCTGGCACTAGAAGTTTTCAAAAAATGATTCTACAAATAAGAAATTCTCATAATACAAATGGGAGGAAAGAAAAAAAGAACTCAGGAGATTAGAATGAAATTCAATCAGAACAATGTTTTTTGTTTAGGTGTTGGGTTTTTTTGGTTGGTTAGCTTTCCTCCAGCAAATAATTAATTTTTTTCATCATGTTCAGTTTCTCATAAACTTAGTGCCGGGTAACACAAGATCAAGACTTTTCTCAGAGAAATGGTGGAGCGGTAAAAGGTATTATCAGTTCAAATTTGAGATCAACACAGTATTCAGAGGTACCTGAAGCTATGATCATCTATATGTACTTATAAAAAACAAAACAAAACAAACAATTTTTGATACTGAATCAGAGTTTTTCCTTGTGCTACAGACTACCGCATGTTATTGTTAGGATTAATAAATAGGATAAAACTAGTGAAAAGTAGTTCAGAATTGCTGTTTCTAAGTGATAAGTGCCCTGTCCATTTAAAATTAATAACCTGGTGTTAGGCTTCTTCAATTACTACATAGTACAACTAGTAAGCGACCTAAAAGCTACAAAGACATCTCTTAAATTCCTTTTTCCAAAATTGTTCCATTCTCTAGAAAATGTTAAAACATTTACTACTTTTGTTCTTAAGGTTCTGAGAATTATTTCACAGAGTATTTGTACGGTAGTAATCTCCTGAAGTCCAGATTCTTTGTCTGCTTTGCTATAGATGTGTTACCTCCCTGTTGCCCTCCAGTTCCAGGGAATGGCAATTATTAAAGCAAAACAAACAAACAACCAAACAACCACAATTATTTTGGTTCTCTTTTGTCCTTAATGCAAAGCAGCCAGTGAATCTGAGGTTCCTACATTTTAAATGAGTGTTGGAAGCACGGATTACAAAAGCAGGACCATTCGCAGCTACCAATGTGCTTACATTGCAGGGAGAGAGAGTTTAGCAGAATACTTAGAGTTCCTGGTCTCCTGATAATCCAGGTTGAGGGATTAGGGGGACACTAACTCCAATCTCTTCCTGTGCATCACAGTGATCACAGCGTACAATCTTCCACCTGTCTGGGATGGGCATCTGGCCGTAGGGTGCATCAAAAGTACACTTCTTCTGTAATGAAGACATAGCTTGCCTCCTTCTCCTGCCACCCCTAAACATATGCACACATCTTAGTGTTGTGTTAAACCCAGCCTGAAAGCAGGTTCTGCGAAATACAGCAGGAACAGGCTCTGCAGGTAACAGAAGCAATCAAACTCTTAGGCTCTGTGTACTAATGGACCATTAGTACTGACATATGTTGATAGTTGTGCAACATATCTCAGCAGTGAAAGCTAGGATGTCTAAACACACTGGTTTATCTGAGTTAACTCTGCTACCTCTGATCAGTGCTGCACCAGATGATGAACCAGTAACTAAATCTCATGGACATCTTGTAGGGTTTGGTACTCACAGCAGTAATTTTAGTGCATCTGGGATCATACATTCGATCTGAAGCTCAAATGGCATTGAATGAGTTTTCTTTGTACTACTAAACAATCTTAACATTCGAAAGAGAAAGGCCATATCCAGATTACCAACTGGAATCTGTTTCTTGCCTGTGTCTTCCCATTGTCTGGGAGAATGCTAACTGAGATACAACAAATCCGTGCCAGGGAGCACACTAACAATTTAACAGTACAGAAAATTGAACTTTTGTGCTTAGGAATGTCCCCTGACACTGTTTAATTTGTTAGTGTAATCAAAGTGGGTGTATACAGAAGCCTTGAAGTTTAGATTGCTAAAATTTCAATGCAGTGCTTCAGCTCTGTTGTCACTTCTGTCTTTCTTCTCTGCACATGGGTCATGCTGAAGTCCAAACCTGTCTTATGTTGACCCACACTTTTCGGAAATAATGAGGCATGACCTTCAGGTAAAGAAAACGTCTTGTACTACTTCCTTACTTGATTTTATTTAGCTAAAAGCAAATGCTTAACTATCTAAAATAGGTTAGAGGAATTATATGCTAAAATTTCCTACCTCTCATCACTGATTCTAGTGACAGTTTAAGATGGTGAGTTTGCTCATCTACATTATATTAAGTTAGGTGAAAGGAATTCAATCTGCTATGCTTAACTGGTACCTTTTTTTTCCTCCTCTACTTTTTTTGCAATGTCTCATGACCAGGAAAATTCTCTAAAGTAGTGCCCAGCATTGCTTGCTGCCATGTGGGATTTGTGAAAGTAGAGCTCCAGGATCTGAATGACAGGTACCCCACAGGCAGGAACAGGTCTATGTATAGGGTCTGGCTGGGATGGAGTTAATTTTCTTCATAGCTGATTGAATGATGCTGTTTCAGGTTTACGACCATGATGATGCTGATAACACACTGATGTTTTAGCTGTTGCTGAGCAGTATTTGGACAATGTCAAGGTCTTCTCTGTTTCTCACTCTGCCACTCTAGTAAATAAATTGGGTGTGCACAGGAGACTGAGACAGGATACAACCAGGCAGATGACCCAAAATAACCAGAGAGGTATTTCATGTTGTATAACATCATTCTCAGAAGTAAAACAGAGAGCTGGGTAGGCCATCTTTTGCCTGGGAACTGGTCGGGCTTTGTTCTACACACAAGAGATGAGTGAGTGTTTTTGCATAACTTGTTTAGTTTTGTTTCTCTCTTCTTCCACTTTTCCACTTAGTAAACTATTTTTATCTCAACCTATGAGTTTTCTTGATTTTACTCTTCCTTTCCTCTTCCACTGTCCAACTAAATGTGGGAGGAAGAAGTGAAGCACTGGTTGTGGGGTGCTTAGCTCTTTACCAGGGTTGACCCACAACAGCCTGCAAGAGCTGATGTAGCAAACATTTTGGGCAGTACGGTCATTCCATCTTAGTAGCCACACTTCATGTTGTACAACTGTGCTTTCTCCATAACTTAATGACATACTCTGCACTGAAGGGCTTCAAGTTCTCCCACAACATTTGGTTATGGTTAAACTAGTGCTTACGTATGCCTGTTTTATATTTAACCATTTTTCCTAAATGATGATGTAATCAAAATCACTATTCAGCCACAGGTTTTTGCCCAAATTAAGATATTCTTCTCCAGTAAAGTACCATAATTAATACATATATATTCTACATCAGAAATAAGAACACCATAATTTCCTTTTCTGATATTGCAAACCATAATGCAAGGATATATGTTTCTTTACATAAGCATTTCTGTAATAACTAACAAGAAAAGGAAGAAAAAGTTATATTAATGTATTTGCACTCTAATGAACATAGCAGATAATTATGCTCTCTTTTTTCTTCCTTTCTCTTTGCGAATTCTCTCTCCTTTTTTTCCTTTTTTTTTTTTTTCCTCTTCCTAAAGGGATGCTTGAATAGAACTATCTGGTTTAGAAGATGAGGCTGACTGATTACTGTAATTCATAGGGCCTTAATTAGCTGCACAAACCATTAGCTACAATTAGACTATTATAAAACACTTGATGTGCTGTGTCAACCATGGGGGCTCATTTATTCTTGTGGCAGGGAAGGGAGGGAGAAGGGGAAAAGAGAACACTGTACAGCCGAGCATGCTAATAAAGAACGATTTTTGATTTAAGATGTTGCCGATAGTGCCTCAAAATTAATCTCAATAGCTGTCTAATTTGTGTCGGTGGATGGTATATTTATTGTAAAATGACACCAAAGCTAAATGAGTTACCTGAAGCAGGACTGCTAATGTCAGCGCCTGGAGACGCAACTCCATATGCCGTAATACAGCAAGGCACTGGGGCTGAATACTCCCAGCGGAGCACTTTGCTTCATCTGTCTCTGAAAATGCAGCAACTTGACTTCCACTTTATGATCCTTAAATAATAATAATAAAAAAAATAGATATGAGAAACAAATTCCAGAACAGCTTTCAAAGGTTAGGGGGCTTACAAAGGCATGGTGCATCTGAAAATCTTATCGAAATCAGGTTGGGTGTTAGCATATGTAAATGTAGAAATTACGATAATCATCTTTAAACTGAAAAGAGAGAAGAAATACAGATGAGAAGGATTTTTCTAATGGGTTTAACACAGTGAGAATGTAAGAATGACATTATTCAACTTAGACATGTCTTTTTTGTTTGTTTTCCTATTGTATTTTCTAATTCATATTGTATTGATCCAACTTTCTAGTTGGAAATTGCTGGAAATACATTTATAGATTCCTTTAATTTTTGTTTTTACCCTTGATTAATTTCCTGCTTAGCTGCTTTGCAAGGGAAAATCAGGAACTTAAAAAAAGGAGAGATTGGTTCAATAATACATGGCACTTGGTCTTTTCTGTACGATGTAGGGAAGTATAAAAGTACAGACATGAAGAAAGCAGAATCTGTAGCTAATATGTTAGACTGGGACTCAGAGACCTGATTCCTGTTCCTGTTGTGCCCTACATGACCTTGGGCAAATTCGTTTCTCTGTGCTTTTGTGCAACACAGGGACAGTCATACTTTCCTATTATGTTTTGTTTCTTTCAACACTGAGGCCCAGCATTTGTGAAGGTAAATCAAGGTAATTTATCTTGATGGACTAGAAAGTAAGTGGTGAATTACCTCTGTGGATCAGGGTCTTAGCTGTTTGGGGTAAGGATTGCCTATTGGTTTGGGAAAATACAGCACTTAGCATCCAGGACCAAATGTCATTTAGAAGCTCAAAATCTTCTTGGAAAAAAAAATGCTGCTAATAGGATGGAGTTGTTACACTGCATACACTGTGATTAACCAGCTGATGATCTTCATTGATGCTGCAGCTGCCAATACACTTTGTACTATCCTCAGTCATTAATATCTCAGCAGAAACAGAGCTCAGATTGTCCAGCTCCAAAATTACATGCGTCTGTCGCTGGAGCCAAAGGAAGGTGAGTCACTGGTAATTGCAGTTCAGTGTCCTGTCTCTCACTTAGGATGTTAAGCACTATTTCTCCTCCAGGAATCAGAGGCAAAGAATCAGGGCATGACCCTCATTTCTCTACTTACGCAGTGCAATGCAAATGTGAGGTGACAGATAAGCTTTACTTGCCTCTCATATAGAGGTGGCAACCACCATTTTGCTTGTGTGGTAGTCTCCTAAAGGAGTCTGGTGTCAGGCTGTCTCTTCCTGTGTCTGGCCTGAGTGTTCAGGAGCAGGTTGCACTTTGTGTGCATTGGAAAAGTGGCAGCCCAAACCTCTCTCTCTTTGTTGCAGCCATGAAAACCAAGTTTTCTTCTTCACTTATTTAAGTGCCAAATAACAATACTGACATAACTTTAACGTTATAGCTTAAATGAATTTATATGTTGTATACAGTCATCAACATGCCAATTTCTGATTAAAAGCTCATGTGCAAAATTTTTGCTCCCTTGAGAAGAAAAACAAACACCCCCCCACCCCAAGATATTATGGAAGGGAAAAAGGCCATAGAAACAAACAAAAAAACCCCAATCAAACAAAGAATTTTGTCCTACATACACATGTGAAGACATGTACATATGCTTAAATATAATAGAAATAAATATATATGTGGATGTAGACATTTATAAAGTTTTCATGTAACTAATAAATGATCTTCCATCCAAAAATTTAAAAAAATGTGAACAACAAAACTCACACACACACAAACAACAACAACACAAACACCAGACAAACCTGCTACATTTTTCACTCAGTCTATGCAAAATAAAATAATTTATATATGAACACGGAGCTCTGGTGAAGTTATGTGTTAAATAGAATTCACTAATTAGTAGTTAATTGTAAAAAGGAACTTATTTAGATAGGGTTGTCATATTATAATTATGGTGGAAGATGAAGAAGGATTTTCTGGATGATGAAGGAAGGATCAGTCAAGGATGACCAAGAGCATTCAATCTAGTAGCATGATTGCAATTAGCAATCACACTCATAAATAGTACTCCATAGGGATTTGAGAATATACCTTGGCCTTATAAAGAAAAAAAAAAAGTGAAGTCCGCCTGTAGATCGATGAGGAGGGACAGCTAGTATTTGCAAAAGGATAAAATTAAGTCTTTTGCTTTAGGACTAATTATCAACATATTTTCAAAAGAATCCATGATCTACACTAATGACTGCAGGGATATTCTAAATAAATTGACTTCCAGTTCTTTATTAGACAACATCAGGAAACAGCCTAGAGGAAATAGGTGTGGTATATGACTTCTCTGACAGAAAAATAAAACCCAGGAGATGGAAAAGTATAATTAAAGGCTGTGGTCTTATGAAATTTATTAAACATTCATTCAGTGATTATCAAACAATCACTATTCAAGTAGCAGTTTGTTCAGTTTCCAGGTAGTCACCTTCCAATAATGATGACAGAAGACGTGGCTGCTTCAGGAGATGACACTTGGGGAGCTTTTCTTAAGGGCCCCCAAAAAATATATTTAGGCAACAGCAAGATTGATAGCCAAACTTTCTGCTCTTAACAGTAATAGAAGCCAGAAACAATCCTAGCTTACTCTTTTTCAGCCTCACAAGAAATGACCTAATAGCTTCTCTGAGTATTTAGGCTCCTCTCCATGATTCCTCAGGTTTCAGATTTCCATTTCTGAAGCAGTGATTTTTTGGCTTGAATAACCCCTTCAACACAGTCATTTACATTTTCCCTCCCTCATTCCTTTCATGTCAAAGGGTATGCAGGCCTTCTGCGACTTTGTTATGGCTACGGTACATTTACATGAAAAGGAGATGAAGGATTTCAGGACGATGTTTTCAAAGGCTCAAATGGCACGCAGGCGTGAGATTCCTATTAAAGATCTGTTCGTGCTGAGGGCCTACAAAAATCTTGTCTTTAATTTCCTGGCTTCTGGAGTTAGCATCACCCTGCTTTCCATTTTCTTTCATTTTTCTCCTAACTTTCAATTCAATAGTTTAAACTTACAATGTTATTTTTAGTAGAGTTTCTTTTTCTTTTTTTTTTTTCTTTCTTACTACTACCCTTAGGATGTCAAACTTTTATTGTAGACAATACTACTTAGTGAAACATCTATAGTCACTTCTTGAACCAAATTCTGCTTGTTGCTTAGGACTTACAGATGTTTTGTACAGATACTGTAAAAAGCAAAGAGTTCTCGGCCTCCAAGAGTACAGATTTTAAAGTAATAAACCCTCCAGCTTCTGCACAAATAATGGAGCACGCACACAAAGAAAGCAGGTGAGAGGAAGAAAGATTAAGAAGAGGCAGAAAAAATACCACCTTTTTTATTTACTAGTTTTGGCTTAGATTTCATAAGTTTCCTTTAATGTAATGTTATATTTTTTCTTGTTCCAAAGGAAAAAAAAAGGGCCTCTTGGATCAAAATTTATCACAGTCAAAATAAAAAATGTAACAGACCAGCATAAAACATTTAACAGAAACACTTAATAATGTATACAATAGAATATTGCACTAATATATTGACAAATACAGCAATAAAGTATTAATGTGATTATGCTTCATCAGTGCAACAACTATTCCTCCTTGCCTTTCAAACAATTTGAATAAAGCTTCAATCAACAGTTTCACCATAATCCTTTAAAAGCAAACAAGCAAACAATATTGAATTTTAAAAAAGTATCCCCAAACTGATTTTCCTGTGATATCTTATACAAACTAAGGTAGAAGTAATTTATTTCTGGTTTACACCAGGGTAAGTGAAATGAGAATTTACTTCAGCTTAATTAAGAATAAACTGTAACTGTAGTTCTTTAAATTTATTTTCATCACTCCTGGGAAAAAGGCAAGTGCTACAGTCACCATTTTTCAGGTATCGACTGAAGCATATGGAGAGGAATGGTCCATTCTATAAATGAGACCCACTGTCAATGTGGTGATGTCCAACTCTTTGCTGCGATGTCTGAAGCCAGCCAAACACCCGAGATGAGACAGGCTCCTATGGACTCATATGGATAAGAGTGAAGCACCTAAAACTGCAATTCATAACAGACAGTGTCACAAAATCTCTTCAAAGTCGTCTCAGAGATAGAATCCAAATCTGGGTTGCCGGCGGCCCCTTTCAGCTACAAATCCTCTCCCATAATTAAATATGCCAGGTCAGTTCTTTCTCATATCAACAAGAAAAGGTTCATAAGGTTAAAGCACTCTCGTAGTGTGTGTCTGCTCATGATTCAAGCCTCCCTGTTCTCTGAACATGTAAGAAACCATGCTTATAAGAGATTATGTTTAATGGATGGAACATAAAGGGTAAAGCAGACAACTGAGTACCTTTTCTTTCAAGCTTTTAATTATTATTTTCATATGAGCTCTATGTCACCAGATCTTAGCAGCAGCTGCCTCATGTGTCCTAGCTGTCTTATAGGACTAAAGTGCTCAGGGAGGAGCACTTAAAAGTGGTGTTTTTTCAGTCACATTTCCTGCTTAAGATTGAGAAGATCCTGGCATTTTATTTCAGATGGATGAAACAGATGGAATCTGGTTACACAGTTGCATGTATATTTGTGTTCTGGTTGTTTAGCATACTCACACTCATGTCATTGTTAAAGCTAGATTTGGCTTTCCACTACAGAAGGCAAGTTTTCAAGCTATATTTAATTCACATGTAGTAAAAATTACATCATCCCATGCTTTGTAAAAGGAACAACATCTCTTTTGAAAAGATACATAAGAATTTAGTTTTGTGTTTCTGAATTGTCAGTGGCTGCTCAAGCAACAGAAAAGTTCCATGTAGCAGAAACTCTAGTCTTCAATTTAGGTTTTTGAGAGAGGCTCAGATAATGTTAAAGGCTTTCATAGGTGTTTGGACTTAATCCCTTGCATCTGTTTGTCATCTTTTTCAGATTTAATGCCTTGATGTTTTTTGGGATAAACAAGGAGCCTGGCTTACTCGTAAATGATATTTACAGCAGTGTACATATCTGTAAAAAGAAAAGGTGGTTAGACAGAAAACTGTATTTGCCATGACTTTTTCTCAGGCCAGCCCCGACTTCAACGTGAGCCATAGCAGTCTGATGTACAGAGATGCAGCTGTTGAATCCACTCCTGCACAGACCAGGAAAGAAACAGGAATTCTGATAGCTAAGTGTAGACATCAACAGTATAGAAACCTATATCTTAGCTACTCACTCTTCCTCTATACTCAGTGAAGACAAATAAACCCTTCCAGATTACAACTCAGCTGATCTCATTTAAATGTCTACTTTGGTATAAGATGAATTGCATCCTAGAAATGCCCACTGACTATGAAGAGACCCTATGGTGATACCTGCATTGTTGTTATCTACAATGAATCTTGTGAATTCCTCTATAGGCTTAAAGAGGATGGAGAGCAAACGTTGATACCAGAAGTCACTCCCCATTCCTTGTGTTAAAGTCACTGTAGGCCTGACATCCTTAAGGAAGAAAACTTAGCAGGGAACTCCTTTGATGTTTAGAGAGGACCATTTTTATGCAAAGGTAAAAATATTGTGAGTGAAACAAATGCAGGAAACACAACAGACTAAATTGATACTGATTGATATTGATTCAATTCTTCTATTAATCTTCTTCTGCTTGATACTGGCTGCTGGAAAATGACACATGATAGCACGTCTTTGGCCAAAATAGCCAGAACAGGAAATGTCTTAAATGCCTTTTATATTGCTTGCTTGCATAATACAGGAGATTTGTTCTGTTTCTGTCTTTCATGGGAATCTCCGGAGTGAAGGAGTCAGGTTCATAAAACATGATGTTTTCTAGTTCTGTCTCCTACAGAAAACAGCTGCCAATGAATACCAGGATCTATTGAGCTCAATGTCTGCAGCAGCTCCTGCTGCTGTGTTGGCAGCTCTCGTGCATGCCACATAGATGTATTTGTATGTTGTTGACTTTGCAGGTTCAACATGAAGTTCTGGGTCAGTCCCTATGTAATGGTGTGGCCATGAGTCTGGAATTCTGCTATTAATTTCCAAACTAACCAGAAATCTCACAGGCTGTTCAAACACCTTCCATCTTATTTTCCCAGACTATGTTCCCACTCTCCTCTGGGACTGAAAAACAACTAGCACACAAAATCAATCCGAGAAAATATCTATAGGTAATAGAAAATGCATGTCAGCAAAGAAAATGAGAATATTCATCTGAGAGTGTTAAATCAGGTTTTGACAATTCTGAATTTCTGGTCTTTATTCCCCAAAATCAAAATGTCAAAATTGCCATAAAAAATAACTGTCTTCTGTATGTTTTTCATTTTAAAGAATCAACACTTTAACTCTCTGGTTTCTTTTGTTGGTTGGTTTGTTTGTTTGTTTGTTTTACCAAAACATCTCTACCTCAGATTTAAAGATTTTTCCTCAGGACAAGTTTACAAAATGATGAGGACCATATTGGCTCATGTCCTTGCAGAAATAATTGTTATGTATTTCAAGCATGATAAAAAAAAATATTTGCTATATTTTTTCCATTCTATCAGCTAAATATGTATATGTGCAGTTTCTTTAAAACATTTAATTATTTACTCAGGAGACCATAACAGCTGTTCTGCCAGGTAAATAGATTTTGAGGCAGCCTTTTAAAATGCCTATCATATTAGATATATTTTCACTTAAATGCATTTTTTTATAATGCAAATTATTTTAAAATGCAAAATTTATTACCTTCAGTGCCACACTCTTCTATCATGTAAACATAGATTTGGGAGTCATGCTTGACATGAGAAAATAGCAGCAGCAAGATTCTTTGAAAAGTCATTCTTGCTTGATCTTATGGGCCAGATTCTGGTGCATTCATTTGTAAAAGGCACAACAACCTTAACTGATTTTAGTTTTGCATATACAGATAGCAAAGCAGTTTCCTGCCTCATAATGTAACACACACGTGTGTGTAGCATAAATAATATGAGTAGACATACATACATTGCGCCCCTACTCCAGAAAAAGGCTCTGTGCTGGAACACTGGTTTGTGTCAAAGCATTCAGTCTGCCTTCCAAGTAGAAAACCCAGAAATTGATTCCTTGATCGGAGTGAAACTTTGCCACTTGTTATAGAGCTGGGAATGCCTTTGGATGTGGCACTGTCTTCTTCAGTTTTATGTTCACAGACTTTCTAGGAAAAAATTGACTTGGTTCCAGACAAATTAAATTATCAAACAGCATAGTATGTTGGGCTTTTGAAGGTGATTTTTCTCTTAACCACTTTGTGAAAAGCCATTTCTAAAATTTAGCTTTCCTGAGTTGCTTTCATGCTCATTTTCTTTAAAAGTAACAGGGGACTATCACCATGTCTATCAGTATTAAATGTATTACAATTTGTTCAGGAGTAATGCTATTCTTGTGCTTGTACTAGTCAAAGGTAAAGATTTGTAGCAAAAAAAATCAACTTTATTACAGCAACCAATATAATTTTTCTCCAGACCTCGTGTGCTCAAAAGCTTGCTTTTTTTTTTTTTTTGGTCAATTTTTCTAATAAAAATATTTGTTTGATTTTCTTCTACAACATGTCTCACTCTTCTAGCACAAGTAGCTTAGACCTTTTACCTTACTGTATTAAATATCACACAAAGGGATTCCAAAGAGATTCACTTTGGAAGCACTGGTCACCTGGTGCTGAATTAATACATTCATTACCAAATTGATTTGACATTTTATAAGTTCTTTGAGTTATTATTCATTTTACACTAATCTAAATTTTATGGTGTGGTGTAAGGATAGGGATACTTATTTAGGTGAGTTGTAAGTGATTGCTGAAGAGAGCACTTTGATCATAGTATCATAGAATTTTTAGGTTGGAAAAGACCTTTAAGATCTTTGAGTCTAACCATTTACCTAGCACTGACAAGTCCATCTCTAAACCATGTCTCTAAGCACCTCATCCTTTTAAACACCTCCAGGGATGGTGACTCCACCACTTCCCTGGGCAGCCTGTTCCAATGCCTGACAACCCCTTCTGTGAAGAAATTTTTCCTAATATCCAATCTGAACCTCCCCTGGTGTAACCTGAGGCCATTTCCTCTCTTCCTATCATTTGTTACTTTGGAAAAGAGACCAAACCCCTTTATGCTACAACCTCCTTTCAGGTAGTTGTAGAGAATGATAAGGTCTCCCCTCAGCGTCCTTTTCTCCAGACTAAACAGACACAGTTCCCTCAGCTGTTGCTCATAAGACTTGTGCTCCAGACCCTTCACCAACTTCATTGCCCTTCTCTGAGCTTGCTCCAGCACCTCAATGTCTTTCTTGTAGTGAGGACTCAACACTAAACACAGGATTCAAGGTGCGGCCTCAGCAGTAATGAGTGCAAGGGACGATCACTGCCGTGGTCCTGCTGGCCACAAAATTGCTGATACAAGCCAGGATGCTGTTGGCTTTCTTGGCCATCTGGGCACACTGTTGGCTCATGTTCAGTGAATAGTCGCTTGTTAACATGGGAAAAAGTCCTGAAAGGTTTCTAATTTCATAGAATCATGGAATCATTGAATGGTTCAGTTGGAAGAGACCTTAAAGATCATCTAGTCTCAACCCCCTTGCCACAGGAAGGGATGCATTCCACTAGATCAGGTTGCTCAAAGCCCCATCCAACCTGTTCTTGAATAACTCCAGGGATGGGGCATCTACAGCTTCTCTGGGCACCTGGTGTCAGTGCCTCATCACCTTCATGGGGAAGAATTTCTTCCTTGTATCTAATCTGAATCTACTCTTACTCCATTTAAAGCCGTTATCCTTTGTCCTACCACTACACGACCTTGTAAAAAGTCCCTCTCCAGCTTTCTTGTACATCCCCTTTAGGTACTGAAAGGCTGCTACAAGATCTTCTTGGAGCCTTCTCTTTTCCAGGCTGAACAACCCCAAATCTCTCAGCCTGTCTTCATAGGAGAGGTGCTACAGACCTCTGATCCTCTTGGTGGCCCTCCTCTGGACTTGCTCCATCAGGTCTCTGTCCCCTATATGTTGATGGTGCCAGAGCTGAACACAGCACTCCAGGTGGGGTGTCATGAGAGTAGAGCAGTGGGGGAGGATCACCTCTCTTGACCTGATGGTCATGTTTCTTTTGATGTAGCCCAAGATGTAGTTGGCTTTCTGGGCTGCCAGCATACATTGTCAGGTCATGTTGGACTTCTTGTAAACCAGCATGCCCATGTGGCTCTCAGGGCTGCTCTCAGTCCATTATCAATCCAGCCAAAACTGGCTGGAATGACTCTCAAAAAAATTTGATTCCCACAACCTTTGCAAGGATTCTTGTTTTTACTAAGTTAGATGTACTTTACAGATAGTTGATAAAGATGGTATAACTCCAGTGATGGTAGTGATGGTATCTGACATTCATGTTTTGATTGATGTAAGCATGTGTTTGACCATAAGCAAGTAAGTGGATGCCAACAGATAAACAAATAAATTAAAATTGCTGAGCTGTATAGTTAAAAATGTGTTAAAAAAACCCAAAAAATTCTCCCCCAAATGCTGTTCCACATTTTCTTACCTCACCCAGAAGATTCTGTCTGAAAGCTGAACGTTTGAGACATTCCTCCTTGCATTTGAAGTGCCTTGCTCATCCATCTGAACAACTTCAATAATAACTCAGCATCGTGTCTTTTACCATTCTCCTTCTACTTTTTCTCTTTTTTCTCTTGGGCTACTATGAGAAATTAAATGATACAACAACTTTGTCTTTTGTTGTCTGGGAGTGGTGTAAATTGTATTTGGTGGAATCAAAGCATTGGAAAGATGCTATAAGTGAAATACCAGGATAAATTGGTACTCCCCAAATATGTTATGATCAAGCTGTTTTTCCCAAACTATCAGTCTTTTCTCAAATAACAGGTATCTGATCAACAAATCATTGCTCACCTACAGAGGGTGCAGTTTAAAACTTTTTATCTTTTCACCAATGTTCTCCTAAACTGTTGAGTCTGAGGCTTCATTCTGCAGGTAAGAGAGCCTTTCAAACTCAAAGGAATTAATTTCTTTTTTTATATAAAGTTGAATGACATCTCTGTCACTTGCCTGAAGACCAATATTCATTGGTTGATATTCATGCTTTAAGAATATTTTAATAGTTTGATCATGCACTGTGGTTCAACATGGTTTACAGCTATGTAAACCATTTCACTGCACTAGATCACAAAACCGGTCTTTATTATCCAGTCTTCTGACTTTAACATTAGCCAGTATCTGATGCTTCAGTAGAAAAGGTAAGAGATCAAGGACAGTTTAATTATATAACTGTGTGCTTCTCAACTGTGTTTCTTCCTAATTCTATCAGATAAATATGCCTTATGCATTGCGGCATCTCTGTATTAAATTTGCAAATACATTTAGCTGCCTAAGCTTCCATTAATTTCAGTGGAAGATTTAGTATAAAAAAAAGCCTATGGGTGTAAAATTTGTTGTAGAATCTCTATTCCCACCACCTTCTGCCCCATTTAAATATGCAAAGTCCCTTTGTACATACAATATCTACAATCTCTATTAGATGAGATCTACAAAACCTTGCTTCAGTGGTTTAAGATACTACTGTCTCCAGTTGTCTCCCCCTCTAGCTGTCTTCCCTCCCCCTAAACCTATAGCAGAGCTGGTAAAAGGCTACATACGATTGGACTTCAACTGCACCATCAGGAAGAGCAGCATTTTCATTTAAATTAGAAGTAAGACTTCCAATCTGGAACACTTCAGGGAAGAGTATATCTTTCTTTTACTGACTGCTTCAGGGTGTTTTGACTTGCAGAGTATGGGTAAGGTGAACTTCCAGGCGGGGCAGAGCCATAACACTGAGAGATCTGCCAGAGATCATTTGTCAGCATTCTAAGCCTTTCCTGAAGTTTTGCTTCCCAATTTGTATTGAGGCAATGAGCTCCACAGAAGAGTTAGTGTCAGATTTAAAATATATGTGTATATAGGAGTGTGTCTATAGAGAGATATTTTCTTCAATATTCGTTCCTAGGTAGATGTAGAAATCATAACAATACCTTTGAAGTATTATTTTCATGTCTACATAGTTCTGTGTAAAGTACACTGTTTACCTTGTAAGAGAAAACCTGAGAATTTATGGAGCTGAATGATTAAAAGGAGTTTAAAAATAAGAGCAGAATGTTGTTGTTTTGTTAGTTTTTGTTTATTGTTTGTGGGTTCTGGTTTTTTAAAGGAATGAGTATATTTCTGTTCAATATTCATTTTAAATATTCATGTTGCATTGTTTCTTATTTCTAGCGTTTAAAAAATGGCTGTCATAAATTCTTGTATTCCTGTCCTTTAAAATGTTTATGATTTAAAAATAATTAATCAGGAGTGTTAAAGCAGTCTTTTAATTTGGGTAAGAATTGCTTTTCTAGAAACAGTTTTTATCACACAAAAAGAATTCGGGATTAGAGACAAGGACAGGTTAAAAATCATTTTTAAGTCCAGCTACAGAAGGCCTGAGTGATTCATATAATTTTTATTCTTCCTGTGAATTTGTCCTTTGCTTTCAGTTGTTCTTATTTACATACAGCCTAGTTTCAGAGCAGACACCTTTTAAAAACATCAATAGGTCAATAAATCTATGCTTTTAATAGGGATCTACTTTTGTCCATTCTTTATTCTGGAGTGTTGCATTATACAATGTCCTGCATGACTATATACTGCTGAACATGAAATGTTTACGTCCAATTGATTGGTTCTTTCAACATATTTGATTATCAGAAAGTGCAAAAAGCATGTTTTCAAGGTTTATAAAGGCATATGTTGACCTTTCTTTGTGAATATAAAAGCCTAGTTTTGTTGTCATTATCCCCTCTGCAGAGGGGACATGGTGCAATGCCTGAGAACATATCAGCTGTCACAGGAGAATAGAGAAGTAACATTTCCAAGGACACATGACTTAAGGACACACTTTTATGATGGATGCAGACTCTTCTGCTCCTTTCTGATACCTTTTTTCCAGCTGCCTTTGCAAATCATACATGGAACAGGAAACACATTCCAGAGGCTGACATCTAGTAACATCAGCCTCTGCTTGAACAGAGTAACTGTCTGAACTTTGAGGCATCGCTCTCAGAAAGGAGCCTGAAGCATATTACCTATGAGAATGCCTCACTTTGCATCTGCCTTATTGCCTGTACACAACTATCTCACAAACACCTGTCACAGCAGTGTACCCATCAGCTATGGGTGCCCAAACAAGCAGGTTTCTTGATGCCCCAGGGATCATTTTCTTTTTCAATCAGGACTACTTTTGCAGGGTCACCCTCTGTGAGCTCAGTGGGCTTGGTGGAGCTGCGTGGTGTCAAGAAGATCAAAGTCTTTCAGGCCAAGACTCTCAAGTGCATTAATGCCCCAGCTCCTACGAAACTAAAAAGTGTTTAAAGGTCTATCTTCACACATCTCTGTATGGAAATGAATTTCCAGTGGTTCCTTAGAGATGTTATGATCTTCCCTGTATATAAAGGCAATATTCCTTATGACGTATCTTTAGATTGATGACAAAGTATCTCCAAGCAATAAGAAATGGGATCTAAGCACTTTGGTAGAAGAGCCACAGTTAAAAGGATAGCAGGGTCAGCAAACAGAATGGGAAACTGCTTGTCTTTATCATGATGCTCTTCTTGCATCTTGTAGTTTTATCCAAAGGCAGGTTCACAGTGGCTACAACTTCTCTTCTGCCTACTACTTCATGACATGATGATGACCACAGGATAATTCTGCCCATGGACACTGTGGCTGCACCTACCTTTACCTGTGTTGTCTGTTATTGATTCAATGACTTATTTAGAATTTCAGAATTCATAATGTTCCAGAGTGCAGTTACTTTGTATACATAAGGACAACAAGAGTTAGTGTGAAGGGTACTGGAAGGATGTCCCTGGCTTTCTTTTACTTGGTCATATTCACACCATGCATCGAAGGGGAGTATCCAGTCAAGAAGTTTCTGGTTTTGTTTTTGTTTTTTTTTTTCAAATCAAGAAGTGGCTAAAATCCCTAGCTATTAAGAAACATGGCAAAACAAAGCATAACCCTGTGAAAAGTGTTCCTAAAACACCACTGATTTTCTGAAAGCTTCCATGAATGAAAATACTAGTCTTTGTTAATACCTCGGACTGAAATAGGGAAACCTATTTGTGTAGGAATAATTTCATGTAGGATTATAGCAAACAAACCGACAAAATCAGATTCTGTACCTTGAAGCTGCACAAGCTCTAATACTTTTCTAATTAGGGACTAAAGATAAGTGAATAGATAATTCCTCTTTCTCCAGTTTGGGACAATAATTTGTCTATTTTGCCTTCTGCACTGCAGATCTTCTTAGTTAAGCTGGCTCCCTCTCCCTACTTCTTTCAGTTTTTGCACTTCTTGTACTTCTAAAAGCTGGACAATTAAAAGATGAGCTGTGTTGTGCTGCAGCACAGTAGAACACCAGATCAAAGAATGTCCTGGGTCATTGAGGGGGGGCAATGAGAGGAGGTGGTCTGAGTCAGGTGACCACAAATTGACCAATGGGAGTATTCCATCCCATTCACAACTTCCTGGATTTACAAGGTGGACCTGAAGGACTCTCCCTCTCTTCTGCTTGGTCTCCTGCTGCTTTGCTTCGTCTCTGTGTTTTTCTGCTGTCCCTGCAAACTGAGGCCTCGTGACAAACTGAATCTGCTTCCAGTTGGCTGAAGGATCCTGCCGACGCAGCTGCTGAGAATTTCAAGATTGGTTCTATAATATTTGTTCTGCTTTATTTTTCTCTATGTTTATTTAGTAGCGTTAGTAAAAAGTTTTCAAATTTTCCAGCTTTCTTCTCTCTGTTCTTCTTTTCCTTTCCTCTCAAAATCGCCTGTCCTTAATGAATAAGGGGGAGGAGAGGGGGGGCGGAAAATGGGAGGGGGGAAGAGGGTTAAGGAAAAATACATCTGCCGTGGTTTTTGATTGTCTCCCCACGATCAAACCACGACAAAGAGGTTCTGGCGTCTTTCATATTACCATTGTCCAATTTCGGTCACAGTGTTATTTTGTGTATTCTTACACACTGTTCCACAGTCAATCTGTTCTCCCAGGTTTACTTTTATATGAGATCATCATCAAGTGGGCTTAATTGCACAAAGCACTAATCTCAAAACTACTATAATTCAGCACACAGTGATGAACACAATTACCTTTAGGTTCATTTTTAAAAAAGCAGGAAAAAAAAAGGAAGAAACAATAAGAAATGCATCCGAACAAAGCAAACCTTCGTAGAAGGGTCAGTTGGATAAAGGGACATTTGTTAAAAGTAAAAAAAAATAAAAATAAAAATAAAAAATTTAAAAAAACCCAGACACATTGGTTTAAGCTTCAGAAATAGTAAAAATATACAAAGAAATGGTAGTTCAGACTCACATATAAACGAAGATAGAGAAAAAAAATACTGAAAGGTCTAATACAATATTAGTAGGTAATACTGTTCAGAAGTAATCACCTAATGCTTTCGAAGGAGTAAAATGAGATGGAGACTAATGTGCTTTTGGATGACTGGATCTGTATATGGGTGCAGGTGGGATTTTGAAGAGAATTTCTCAATAACCATTAAGTAGTATATTGGTTTTGCCCAGATATTAGGCTAAATTTCCACATTTGGTGTGAAAATGCCAGTATGTCTACTTTTACAGATAAGGAATAGAGGCATGGGATATATGAGTTCTACTGAAGGTTGCAAAGAAATGTCTTTATACAAATCAGTACTCATAGCACTGGCTAATGTGCTTTCTCCTCTCCTAAGGGAGGTCAAACAGGATGGAACTTCATTTCATTACTTATTTTGTTAAAAGGGAAGATTCAAATTGCAAAATAAACCTTAAACTTCTATACAGTACTTTTTCTTCAATATGCAGATATCTGGACTGCAACTTGGGAATGAAAATCTGACCCTAGTAACACAGAATCCAGAAAACTTACTGCTTTTTTTCTTAAAAAATATTTCTCTTTCTGTCTGCTAAGTCAACATTAGACACTTCATATCCAGCAAACTTACATCTTGTGGGCTGAAGCTGACAGCTTTCGTATTCAACCCCAATGCAAATAAATAAATAAATAAGCCTACCACCAAGTTTACTCACACCATGGGAACCTATTTTAAAATACCTAATTACCCATAGTATCTTCCGGTCCTGATTTTTCAGTCACTGGTGGTTTTTCTTTGGATTTGACAGAACCATTTGCATGAGTAAATGGAAATTCCTGAAGGAAAAAACAAGACATTGGGATCTCCTTTTGTTGCAAAGTTATCTTGTAATAGAATTTTCATCAATTTCATTGAAACATACAAAGATCTGAAAGCCCACAAATCCTGGTGTGCAGGATCAGCCTTCTTTTCTGTTTTGTTGTCAACAAAAGTCAACGCAATGTCAGCTTAAATGAGTGAGTAAAGGCTGCTCCTATAATTGCTGGCAGAAACCTATTTTGTTGGAAGAAAGAATATTTTTCCACAGGTGAAGTTTCAGCTTTCCAAAAATTCTGGAGATCCAAACCACCAAGAATTAAAGAACTGGCTGATAGTCCATCCAACCCAAGAGTTTTCGAATAACAGGGCTCAATGAAATCTCATTTTTTGAATAAGCACATTTTCACTGGAAAAATTCTGGCCTGCTCTATCCTGTTAGTCTTATCTCTGCATTTTCATCCAAAGCATAAAAGCACAGTGCATTCTGTTTTGCAGAAATCTTGGGCTAGAAGTAGGGGGTGTCTGTTCCTGTTGTTTTTATCTTTCCTCATTTTTATTGGTAAACTATCAAGCAGGATGTTTCCCCCTCCTGATTTTAAACAGCTTAAACTGATTGTATTTCCAAAAAATGCAGATGCCTATATCTTTTATAGGAGAAAAGTCATTAAATTTTGTAAATGTTAGAAAAAAAGGAACTGTGAAAGATATTCTGGAAAGTGACGGCATCATAAAATATGCACAATCTGGTCAAGTTCCAATTAAAAAAAATGTGTGAGCATAAACAACCTCTTAAAATAGCAATGTAAAATTTATGAGTGCAGAGTGGATTTGTTGTAGCCACGCCCAACCACATTTTCTGTTCTCATCAACCTTGCTTCTAATTCTGCATACATTTTACATTTGCTGACATTTTGATATACAAAGAAACTTTCTGCAGTTGATGTGGAGAAGCATTGAGCCCTGCACAGCATGGAAAAGGGATTCTTCACTGGTGGAAGAACATTGTGCTGACATTTCCATCTTGATCTGGCAAACATTTCCTTTCGTTTTTGTTGCTTGTTGCTGCTACATCTTCCAACTGCTTGAAAATCAGCTGTATAGAATGGACTATTAGATGGTGTTTAATTATTCCGGTTTAAAAACACAGGGAAACTAGGGCATCTCCTAAAGACAAGGGTTTCTATTAACGTATCTTCTTTGATCAGCTGCTCCCTTGCAAGCATCTTTTAAGGCAAAGGATGGCTAAGCCTTTAGCAGTTGGTAGATGTGTTTTTCAGTCCTCCTTAGGTGTCAGGAAAGTTCCTCATCACTTTAACTCAAACCCTCAAATTAGTGTCCGTCACTATAATTAAATTTAACTGAACTTCAAACACCTTTTCATTCTTAAAATCTTATCCAACTGCTGTGTAACCTTAAAGTTCCCTAAAGCATAGAGATTTCTAACTTATAAAGACTTAGGTTTCTCTGGCACCCGAAGTTTTAAAGCTGGGTGTCTCTATGTGGTCTAGCGTTAATGTCAATTGCCATTCATTAATCTTTTCCTGCATTTCTGAGCTACTCCACAAAATTTTTACTATCCTACGATGTCAGACATCCATGACTATCAAAAACTTTAGGCAGACAAAATTAAGCCATCATTTAAATTCATTCTGCCTAATGTGGAGAGACTAAAGCTGTTCTTTGTAATATGGAAAAATCAGTGATTTAACCAGATTGAGGAAGTATGAGTAAGAAAACTATGACAACATAGCTCTCAGTGGCTAGAACACCCATCTGAGGAGGGCAAAATCCCTGAACCCTGAGAAAAATAAACATTTGAATATTACATGAAACAGTCAATGGAAAAAACAAACAAACAAACAAACAAACAAAACTTTTAGTCATTGAAGTGTGGACTTGAATCCATGACCCTCCTTCCTAAATGAGTGCACTAACCACTAGGCAGTCTTGTATTTTATATTTTGACTCTAATGAACTATTAAAGAATGTTAGCAAAGCTGTACTTATTCACATGGAATGCCGATTCTGCTCATCTTTCTCCTGAAACTTGAGTTTCAATGCTTCTGCCTATTTCTCTCCCCATCTGTGTGAGTACAGTAACAGTTGGAAAAGTTTTACCTCTTCCCAGTTACCGAAAGACGAGGTTCAGGCACTTAGTTTGAGGCAGATCTCCAGTCTGTCAGTGCCAATTGATGGGAAGGGTCTTACTCATAGAGGAAAGGGGAGTATCATCCCTCCCCTGTTCTCATTGGATTACCAAAAAAAGTCTCAGTACTTTTCCACTAATATCTTGAGCCTGAATTTCTGTCTTCTACACTTTCCCATGCGGTTAAGTATATGACAGTGAAAAATGAACACATCTAAGAAAACTTTATTTACGTAAATATAAACATTAATCCTACATGAAGAGAAGTAAATATTGATATTTTAGAATATGATGAAAATCCATTGAAGTAGTTGTTGGAAGTTGGTAGGCTGGTAAAAAAGTCTGGTCAGATTTTTGGTTGGTGCACAAGTGACAGTAACCAGAATTTGATTTGGGCTATAAATGGTAATTGATTTTTTTTCAAAGTATCTCAGTTCCTTACCTCTGAAGAAAAGTGATCCCAGATATATTGATTGATTGATTCAACACATGTTTATGAACAGTTTTGGCTGACTGAGATTTTTATGCTCTGGCAAACCAATTATTAACTAGGAAAGTATTAGACTCTTCTCTTGCCAAAGGAAGTCAGTACCTGCCTCAACTTTCCTGCCCAAAGTAGGTGAGAAAGACAAACACCCGCACACACACACCCGCACAAAAGTAGTAGTGACTGATAAATAGAAGCTGCTCTTAAAAAGATGCAAGGTTATATCTTTTCTGCTACATAGTCATGTCCCATCTTCACCCCAGATCATCCCTTTTATTTTGTTCCCTTTTACCTCATTACCTAATAAACCTTTTTATCTTTGTAACCACCTCTTAATTGAAAGGATAAAAAATTCAGAGAGCACTGCTAACCAAAAGATCTGTGTTTATAACTCAGTAAATGAAGACTCCAAAGAAAGCCTGCTAGGAAACACTGCAGCTCTCAGTGCCACAATGTTTTGCTACCTCTTCATTTGATGAGAGAAATCACATTTTGAAGAATACTTTTCCATCCCAGACATTTTTCTTCCTATCCTCTTCATTCGCACCACCTGCTTCAGGAAATATATATTTTCCACATACTGCTCAAATGAACTAATCTGTTTTCACTATATGTCCTTTTTGGCAAAATATCTACAGTATTTTCTTTCATAAAGACAAATTCTGTTCTTTTGGTATTTTTCTCCTTCCTTTTTCTTTTTTATTAATAAAAAAAAATGATCCTTTATTTCCTCCTCAGGGGGGAAAAAAAATAAGAAAAGAAAAAAAGAGTGGAAGAAAAAGCACAAGGAAAAAACTAAATGAAAAAGAAACCACACTGAAGTCTTGAAAATTAAAAATTTAAGGCCAGAACATCTTGAAATGGTATAACTTCACTGAAAATCTGTCTGTGAATATAAAATCATTTAGTATCTTTTGCAAAGACATTTCTGCAGATAGCAGCATGAAGGAAAAACTGCCATTTTTTTAATCATTTGGACTGAAACTGTCAATACTGTGTCAGCTAGGAAAGATGAATTACTCCATTCAGCTTCTGCTGAAGGTGCTTATTTAGAGCTAGGTCCACAGGAAACCCAGTTTCCCAAATGAAACTACATTTCTTACCAGTGCAGACGCTATTTGGAAAAAAAGACATGCTCTCTGTCAGCGTGTACACTTATCTATCCATCTTTCCAGACTTTTTTTTTTTTTTCTGGGGAAAAAATCCTTCTGGGTAGCATACAAGGCAGATTTTAGGTTTGTTTTTGTTTGGTTGGGGTTTTTTTGTTTGTCTTTTTTTGTAATTTTAATTCCCCTCTTTTCCCCTTGTTCTAGATATCTGTTGGTCTTCTTTGTGATGATTCCTTTTCTTAAGTGACTGAAGGACACCTGAGTCCTGTGACATTTTTCTGATTTTCAGCTCTTCCATACACCTCATGAATTTCATTGGAGTATCTAAAGGAGATTGAATATTAAGGTCAATAGTAAAGAGATACGTCTGTATTTTTAGATGTTGTTACTGTGGGTTTTGTTTGGTTGTTTGTTTTGCATTGCTTTGGTTTTGTTTCACTTTTTTTTTTCTTTTTCCTTTTTTTTTTTTTTTGCTTTAGCTATACTTGTTCTGGAAAAAATGAGGCCTAGGTAGTCCAGCTCTCTAGTCCTGTTTTGTATAGTTCTGCCAAGCTACAAAGAGATAGCCTCTGACTATTTCCAGTTTCTGTGTCCTGTTTAACTCCTTATCTCTCTGTGAATGTTTCAAAATCTCTAAAACTCACTCCAGGGTTGAAATGACCTCTTCATAATGTCCTGAGTTATTTTATTTGTTTCTTAATAATTGGTGGATATTTCATACCTATTTTCAAAGGCCGAACCCTGATATACTCTGTGTCAATATGAAGAAGACACCAAAAGTGGAATTCATAGTGGTCTCAAAATAGGTGTGTGAAGGAAAAAAAGGTGTAAGCTTTTCAATACTCTAGGAGAAATTGCATGCCATAATTACACTAAGCACATCATCTGACATTAAAATGCCGCATATATTAGTAGAGAGCCCAGAGATGGAACTTCCATTAAGTGCTGGACTCATGATTTTGTCTTTCAAGGACTAAAGTGGCATTTACTTGGGATTGTCATGCACCATTTCTTTAGTCTCCAGATTTCTATTGCTATCCGAATTTGATCAGGCTCAGTTAAAGAAGCAAAGTCTAAGATTTCATCTTATTAAAATGAATTTCTGTTACCTTTATCTTCATTTAAGTCCTTCATTTTCTTCTAGCTTTCATTCGTTTTCTTTGTCTTCAGGTTAACAACTGTGGGAATATACAGGTTTTAAATGCTGCTTGATTTTCTTTCTAAAAAGGAGTACTCCTATATTTCTGTTCAAATAGAATCAAGGCAGAGCAGCAACAGCTTAGAAGATGAAAAAGCCCAAGGGTGTAGCTATCTGTGGTTAATGGCCAATTGTTACAAGGATGGATCTGTGAGTTTGTAGATTTGAGTTAAGTCTCTTTTCAAAAAAGCAGTGGCAATAGTTAATGTCTGAGCTGGATCCAGTTTAATACCTTGCAGACATGTTTTCAGACAACATCTGTCTTCCTCTGCAGGATGCCAGTCAAACAGGTAGATAGTCTCACTTCTGAAGCAAAAGAAGCACCTCAGTATTTTTCCTATTGCCATCAGAAAGACAGATCTGATGCCAGAATTTACCCAGTGAAAAAGGGTATGGAAAAAGCTATGATTCTTTTCAGTGCTGAGTTTAATATTGTGGGTCATGACTATTGGTCATTACCAATGCTTGAAGTCTTTCCATAGAACACTAAGAAAAAAGATGCCAAGGGAATATAAGTATACTAATGTTTCTCTCATTTGTTGACCAGTACTGTGCCTCTCAAACTTTTTTGGGGGATTTGAGTTTGTCTGCCTTGTGACTAGAAATGAGTGTCCATGTTTAAAATACTGCTTTTTTTCCATTTTGGTTTGGTTTGGTTTGGTTTTTTGTTTTTTTTTCAGGCAAAAGGACACAGTTTCATATGTTAATGATGATGCTGTAGTACAAGTCTGTGTACGCTACAGTCAGGGGCATGTGTACTTAGGGGGTCAAATTCTGTCAGTATTGATGTGTTACATGGATGTTAAGAGCAGGAGGCACAGCACTCTGCATATGATACCTTCCAAAAATCCATTGAGACACAAAGGTAGAGACTCACTGAGAGCTAAGTGAGCATCTTCAATATACTGTGTAGAATTCACCCATGGACAGCTTCTCTCATTTTGAACACAGGCCTCTGTGAAAGCACACTAAACTCCATGAAGGCCTTTCTGTTGCCTTCGGAGCTCTTGGGATACTTCAGGACATACCTTTAAATATTATTAATGATGCAAATAGGCCTAATATAGCTTTCCCACATGAGTCATTAAATAGTCTAGGCAAGTGCAAGGATAGATAGTATAACAAGTAATGCTTTCTTACTTCCACATAAGAACAATGGGAACATCTGTCATGGATTATCTGAGTCTCAAAAGACAAGAAATATCAGAAAGACACACTAAGGAATATATATTACAGAAAACTGTAAGGCATAGATAAATCATAGTTCCTATATTAATCCCTTCCTCCCCGCACCCTACTGTCCACCTCACCTTCTTTGTTCCCAAGTCAGATACCAAAAAAGAAAAGAATACCTCTGAACCATCACTAAAGAGAGGAGTTCATGAACACCACTCTGCTGGGCAAAAAGCAGCAGCATGAGTTATTATGTCCCAGTCAGATGCAGGAAAAACATCAGATTTCATGCTGATATAGGGCAGGACAAAAGCTTGGCAATGAAGATACAGCTCGTAGGAAGACCAAGGATGGGACTATCTTGGATCAGGCTCAACAAAGCAGATGAAGAATTGTGCCTGATTACTGTATTTGGTTATGAAAAAGCATGAATGGCTTTAGGAAAAATTCGTTATCCTTGCTGGTTAAGAAGTAGGAAAAGATGTTAGTAAATCTTTTGTTACTAGTATTCTAGAAGGAACAAAATGTAGATAATTTCTAGAAATAGATTTTACTTTTATGAGGCATGTGTTAGGTATTATTATTTCTTTGGGGTTTGCCCCAAAATGGTGTAAATACTTATGCTGTATTACCAAAAAAAAAAAAAAAAATCAAAGTTCAATATATCTAATATTTAAATTCTTACTGAAGTTAGAAGTTTCTAGCCTTGGAGATTAAGGGTGATGAAAATAGAAATAGAATCATAAAAGCAATGAAATGTGAGAAATCTGTTTCCATTCTGTGAAAATAATAACCTGTGAACTCTCCTGGTAAAGATATTGGACATATTTGGCAGGGCTTATAGGCAATGCATATCCTCCATTATCTAATGTGAGTCATACCAGACTTGCATGCAACATGATTCAGGTCCTTCTAAATGGGCCAACATCTCCCACAAAATTTTCAATTATAATTTGCTGCTGTTAATTTTTCTAAGGGAAATGCAAAGCTCATTTTAAGCGAGTTTGGGACTAAAAGGGAAAAATACAGATGCAGGGACATTAGTCTGTTGTGGATAACTTATGTATCTCAGGGTCCATATTTTAAGTAAATGTTCACTGCATCATTAAACTTGGGTGTTTACAGTATGCATCAAAAATAGAAACTTTGTTGAGTTGGAGGAGATAAAGATTTGCAGGGAAGGGTGCAAACCGGAACAATTCCATTGATTTCCATGGAGGTGCAGCAATTTGGAGTATGGCCCACAATCTCCTCAACACAAAATAAAGTAAAATTGCAAATATGAAAAGGCAAGAATATGCCTAACTTCTTTTGACTTTGAGAAGGTTACAGACAAGGTTGACAGTGTCAATGCATGCAGTATGATTTATCTGGAGTTTCTGAAAGCCCTCAATAAAGTTCCACATGACAGGCACCTGTTTAAGTTAAAAGCTACAGGGATCCAGGATAAGACACGAAAGTGAATAAAAAAATAATTAAAAAAATTCAGAACACAAAGACAACCTGCACAATGAGCTAGACTATTTTGTCAGCAAAGTTGATAATGGGAATGTTTTGGGCAGATTTGTGTTAGCTCTTGTAATTGCAGGAGATATCTGAAAATATTAATTGCAAAAGTATAAAAAAAAAAAAAAAGAAAAGGGGGAAACCTTGCTAAATAATGTAAGCAAGATTAATCTCTATTTAAACTGACCCTAAACTTACTATTGTTTGACAGATTGTTGCAGCATGTGATCAAGAAGGATGACAGAAAAGAAAGACTTGCAAGGAAGCAGAAAAACAGTTCTCCAGCAGCTGAGTGAAATGCAGCTGCTTAAATGCAGCCGAACTACAATCAGCTCTGAGTTGAGAGCTTGTTATAGTGGAGGGAGGAGTATACAATCAGGCTGGATCAGTAGGGAGAGCAGACCTCCCTTTGATCTTCTCTTGGCTTTCGTGCATGTATAAAAAATGCAAATAAAATAGACTCACTGTTTTCTGTAAATTAAAAGAATTTCCCCCCCTCAAATTATTGAGCCATATTTTTTCCATGTGCTTCCAAATGAATTAAAATAGTTTGAAAAAAAAGGGACTTTAATATATTGAATGCATAAAAATGGGAGTTCTGCATAATCAGCTTCCAAGAGTTCTTAAATCTCTGTATATAAACTCTTTAAAAGTAAATTAAAATTATTCCTTAATGAGATACAAATCTGAAGTCACTTGAATAACTAATCGTTTTATGACCCATGCAGTGAATTTTTAATGCCTGCCTCTACCTGATTATTTTAGGTATGTCTGTGTTATAAATTAAAAGCTGCATAAATCATTAATGTGTTGATACAGATCAGTGGGCTGACTACACTGTATCTGATTCCTCAGGACATACAGTGTCTGATTCACCTCACTCCTATTTTATGGAGTCCAGATTTATTCTACATTTATTCTTGGTTAAAATCTTATTTGAAGAATTTGAATGGACATTGTATAGGATTTACAGCATTGAGGTTACCCACACCTTATAGACTTGAAGTTTTAAAAAATCTACCACAGGTAAAGAGGCTATTATTTCTATGACAATTACCATGCACTTGTAGAAAGCATTTTATCCAATCTACTCATGTTGCTTTGCAACCATAAATTAAGCCTTACAGTTCAGAAAACCCCTTTGAGTTAGGTAACTATTAGGATTTCTATCTAAAGCCTGGTAAACAAGGACAGAACGATTGACCACTTCAAATAGGAATAGATTTAGGAATAGAAACCAGGTGTTCTGACTTTTAGTTTCCTATTTAAATAGCTAGAGAAAACAACACCACCACAAACAAACAAAATAAAACAACAATCAAACAAAATCTCTCATAAGAAAAAAAACCCCACATTTTTAAAGTACAAACTGAGTCCCTGAAATGAAGAACAAAAAAAAAAAAAAAAAAAGTAAAATATTTAAAACTCATGGACTATTGAAGTTGGCACATATTCGTATGTGAGAGTTTGCTGAAAGGAGAAAAACAAGCCCAGTGGAATAGTGTTTTACCTTTACCTAGACTAGTAATAGGGTTTTGCCCTGTCTTATTTGGTCCTATAATTCTCTTGCATTAATGAGCAGTTAGATGGATGCATTACTGCTGCAGCGGAAGTGCTATTGCTGTTGTTTTGCTTTAGCTGCTGCCACGATCAGTTGCCTTGAATTGCAAAAGCATAGCTTCTGAATCATATTTGCTTGCTTTGTTTTCTCTGATCTTTCCTTCCAACTCCCATGAATGCACTTTGTTTCTTGAAAAAAGTACTCCATTTGCTGAAAATCTGATGTTGGTATTCAGGTGCATTTTTGCTTTTTATCAGCATGTGCCTCTGGGCTAAATTAGAAGCCCCTATAATGAATGTTTGTGATGGAATAGGGCATGCTATTCAACAATCCCATTGATGTGTGGGAGAGCATTTATGTGTGATCTTAATGCCAGATGAATTTTTTACAAGACCAGACCCTTTGTCATTGAAATATATTCTGGTTTTACTACAAAATAAATGAAAATAATTCTTTTTACACCATGTGAAGATATGGCATGTGAACGTTAAAAGATCCAATCATACAGAAAAGCCTTTTGGCCTTTTCTGTACTGATAATTTCAAAATGAGGAGAGCATTTGTAGTCAAGAAGAAACTGTAGATATTGAGAATGGATGAAAGGTTGAAAACTGCTATCAGGTCAAAATACACTTACTCTCACACTTGTGTAAATACGGAATGACTTCATCGGAGTCAACAGTGTTATCTTGGATTTTAAGAGAGTGTTGAGACTGGAATCTATTCCATTATATTATCAACATGGAAACCTGCAATTACCTCTCCAAAAGATAACAATGCTCTTTCTTTATCCTTCTTTGATCTGGATTACTGATGTGCTGATTTTTTTTCAGCATCTGATGTTTGTTAATTTACAAGGTATGTTTGTGACTTCTGTTGACAAGCACTCATTTATTTTTGTTTAGTTCCTTGTAAACCGACCAAGGCAGAGAAAAGCCTCTTTAACACATTTTACACATGTATTGCACAATGTGTTAATGGTGGTATTAAAACAAAAAGCAAGCCATAAAGACTTGCAGGCAGAAGAAAAGAAAAAGTCCTTCATGTGATTGAAATGTACTTTTCATGACTTTGTTGTTGTTGTTGTTTTTCAAATTATCAGTGGTCTCCTGACCTTTTTAGATTCTTATGATTAAATCTGTATGTAGCAGGTAATTATGCTGAAGTCCACAATACAAGTCCCTACTGGGTTCCATAGGAGAACGAATTCACTACTTTTAAACCAGAAGAGATAGTTACATGGTCTGCTTCACCTCCTGGATAAAGTTAGCTGCAGATTTTTTACCCAGTGATCCTTGCAACGGGGAAACCATGTTCAGCTTGGATTTATAAGTGAGCACAGTCAAGCTGAACAATACGTGGTGCAACCAAGGCATGTCTCAGCAAGAGTTCTTAACAAGAATAGTATTAATTGTTCCAGTAGTCAATGGCTAGCGGAGCTCATTTATTCAGTAAATACCATTAAAAAGATCATGTGTACTTCAAAATTTAAATACAAAAAAAAGTTATTTTTACTCTTATTATGAGCTGCCCTGAAACTAATATTCTGAACTCATATATATGCTATCAAAATAACCCTCAAAGCTATACATTATTTTTCCTGGCATTCATTTTTCATTTGCTTGCTTTGTTTTTTTGTTACTATTAGTATTGCTATTATGCTTTCTTCTGGTCCAGAACATCTCAAAATCTCTTGCAGTTCACCTCAAGACCAGGGACTTCTTTAATGTTTTTCTGTTTCTTTTGTTTGATTTGGTTTTTGGTGTGTTTTGTTGTTTGATTGTTTGTTTGTTTGTTGTGGTTTTGGTTTGGTGGAGAGAAATACTGTGTTTGGTTTGGGGATTTTTTTTGCTAGTCACATTTGTCATGTTGGTGTTCTTCCTAATGAGCTCTTTCAGGTGTTCAGGTGGAAAATTCTTTCCAAGCACAGAGTGGAGCAGTGCTAGTGATGTTTTGTTTGCTGTGGATTAGTGACTAACAGTTGATTGACATTAACATTTAAAAAGCATGAATTTAAGTTGAAATTCTTGTTCTGTTTGGGGTATCTACAATACATCTTATGTAGGTTTCCTGATGTGTCTCCAGTCTTTCTTGCTGGGAATAGCAATACAGACTGTCTTGACTGTCTGCTGCTGGTTTTGTAAATCTTAAGGCCATCAAATGAATTCCTTGAAGAGTATTTCTTCATTGATTATGGAAGGAGCCTACAGTGAGTAGGGACCTGAGATAACCATTTAAAGTTAGGTGGGATGAATCCAGGTTCTAATCTCCCATTAATTAGTTAATGTAAATAATGAAGATAACAATGCTTCTTTAGGTCCATAGTAGATGTGATGGTGGTGGGAGTTAAGTAACAGGGTGGGTCAGACAACAGTTTTCACTGATTTTACAGCTTTACTACCTGTGTCTCCAGGGAAACTACCTCCAAAAGGGAAGTGACTTTCTTGTCCCTCAACAGGAATAGGACCAACAGGAACAGAGATTCTTCAGAGGCTCATAAGTCACAACCACAGTTACTATCTCCTCCGAAACTATATTTCTGGAGAAACATACTTGCACTCCTTATGTGCTTTATCCCAGTTATATATGTGCAAGTTCGTTTTTTTTTTTTTTTTCTTAATATGGAAAGAAAGATAGGACACATTTCAAATATTCTCATTAATATTAGCTTCTATTATTTTTTCTTCCATAGCTATTTTGCAATGTCTCCAACGAAGCTGCACTCCAATTTGTCTTATAATAGTGACAATAATATTTTGTTTTGTTTTGTTTTTTTTCTAAAGAATCTACTGTCCTCAAGGAGTTTCTCTCCCACACAAATACATACAGTCCCCTCAAGTGCTGAGTATTTCTTCATTCAGAACATTTTGTAGTGCTTTCTTTCACAGTGTAGCAGTGGTAAAGCAGCATCACATTATGTTCTGTCACACAAGAAGGTGACATAGAAGATCCTCCAAAAGAAGAGTTGAGAGTTTAAATGAAAGTTTAAACAAAATAACTCTGGCAGAAATATGTATTTCATGGTACTAACTGAAACCTTGAAATACTTGGTGTTTACCATGCAAATGACATGAAATTTAGATAACATTTTAATCACTGCATGTAAGCTAGACTCTCTCTGTGAGCAAATCCAGAATGAATTCCTTCTTGAGTTCAAGGACATTTCAAATATATCTTCGTGGTAATTTCAGACATGTCTCATTCCTCGTAATATAGCAACCGCTTGGTGTTTTAAGGCCTTGATCCTCAACTGACAGTAATTAGTGTATTTCCATTGAAATAATTTTACTTCAGCTATAGAACTGACATCCAGTCAATAGTACTCTTGAAAGCTCCTAGTGAATATTGGTGAAGTCTTTTATCAAACTTTTTGGGATAAGTAGCTGTTGGGGGAAATTTCTAAAAGGTGAATTTCAAACCCTAATTCCCCTTGACTTTTACTGAATGTCAATGAGACTTTGAGTCATACATTCAGAAATAATTAGATACTGAAATAAAAGAATAGTTGGCTAGTGACATTCTGGGGGGGAGGTGGAAAAAGAGAAGGGAGGGAGGGAGGGAGGAAGGAAGGGAGGAAGGGAGGAAGGGAGGGAGGAAGGGAGGGAGGAAGGGAGGGAGGGAGGGAGGGAGGAAGGAAGGAAGGAAGAAAGGAAGGAAGGAAGGAAGGAAGGAAGGAAGGAAGGAAGGAAGGAAGGAAGGAAGGAAGGAAGGAAGGAGGGAAGGAAGGAGGGAAGGAAGGATCCCCAGATGGAAACTTGTGCAGGTGGCTAAATCCAAAGTTATGTTACTCTGTTGCTGTGTGGCTTGAGCAGTACCAAAGTGTCATGGGAAAACTCTCTGAAGACTATAATTCATTTCTGAGGCTGCTTTAATGTTTCTGGACAGTTTGGGACCTACCTTCTGCTTGAACTCAGCTGGAATGCATAAAAAAGAGCAGTTGTCTCAGCTGAGTACCCTGTTTGTGATGCTTTCTCAGACTACAATGATGTGCAAGGTGTGGATGTCTATCTCAGGAGATTCAATCATGGCACTTGGTTGTTCGAAAAAGTCCCCCAGCCTTTCAGCTGTAAGATATCCAGACACTGAGATACTCAGGTGTCTTGACCTACTCAAGAGATTTCAGGGCACAGAATAACTGCATATTAATTGAAGCAGAGTTTTATCAGATTGTGGACTGGCTGGTTGATATGAGTGTCTTCTCCAAAAAAAAAGAAGTCACTACACTCATCCACTCATGCCTGCAGCTATCTCAATTAGCATCTGAAAAGTGGTCAGTGGTCAAAAGAGTAATGCTTAGACTGAGTAGTGGTCCCATGGCTTGTTGGATGATGCAGCACATTGCGTGAGAGTTGCCCTTCTGCCATAAGTTTCTAAATGCCAGGACAGAGTTCCTGATCCAGGTGATGCAGACAGAGAAAGCTGAGAAGTTGTTGCCTTGATCAGAATCCAAACAGAGCGGCTGTTCTGGAATTTGGGTTAAAGGAACATGTCACGATCTTGTGATCAAGACTACCTGCAAAGGCAGCTCTCTGGGCAGGGGTTCTTGAATCATTCTATGGAGGAAATGGGGAACATCTCATTGTAGTGTAGCATTCCCTGAGAAATGTGTTGAACCTCTCACCTGAATGGATAAAGTCTTCCAGCATGGATTTAGCTGTGGGAAGATAACCTTTGGAATGATATTATCCTGAGGAGTAACCCGGTACTACCTCCATCTCCACAGCTTGCACTCAAAGGGTTCATATGGTAATATCCCTGTGGCATGGCCAGCACAAGAGGAGGTGGCTTTTTCCTCAGTATGGCTTTCCCCCTCATTTATAAAACAAATTCAGATTCTGTCAAGGTGAGAGAATATTTATTATGTTTATGCAATTAGATATGAATGACTTCTTAACAATTGTAAGCAATCAGAGGGATGAATTTCAGTTAAATCCTATAAAAATACAAAGTATTTTTAGTTTGTGTGGTCTTCCTGAAGAAATGTAAATTATAACTAATCAGGATTAGTAACAAAGGAACCATGAACAAAATTTGGATTCTAAAGGAAATACAAAAAATAATAATAATAAGATGAACTGCTGATACAAAGACTAACATTTAAACATTAATCCTTACTATCAAATGTTCAATACTGTGATAATTAAATGTAACATCAACTATATACATCTAAATGAAAACCAAGGTGCAATGGCAATACTTTTTCACAATATTACAGTTAGATAAGTAAAAAGTATAATAGAAAGTGTTTTGTATTTCTAGTTCTATTTTTTTTAATCTATGTTAAATGTGTGCCTTTCCACACTCTTTTTCCAAAGTCCTTCAAGTAAACAAAAACTTTGCATGACTTCAATAAGCTCTAGACTAAGCTTTGATGACTGTTAGTGTCAAATTTATCCACATAGGCTCAGTAAGTAAATGTGTTGTGTAGAAGTGAGAACTTTTTTGCAAGTAATTTCATTATTTTGATAGGAAACCTTGAGAAGCTTGTTTTAGCAGTTAGGATAGCCAGCAGAGAAACTTGCTAACTAGCAATTGCCTGCACTGATCACTAGTATTAACACAATCTAGCTAATGGTACACTAAGAACAAACAAACAACCCCAAACAAAAACAAAACACAAAATCAGAATAAATGTGCAATTATGCTCAAATTTCTGGAACATTCAAACTCTTAACTTGGAAAAAAAAAAAAAGAAATCCAAAAAGGTGGCTAGGTTTATGCTCTTAAATGTTAGATCTTAAAACCCTTATCCACACTTAAACTCATTTCTTAGACAAGCAGTTATCTCGGAAATAGAAAAACTACTTGTGTGAATAAGTGCTTTCCAGTGTAAATAAGGAATTCACAGTTTGGCTCTGTGGCCATTTTTTAGAACTGTTACCTCTAAGTGTTAGGTATGATTCCTCACAATAATAATAAGTTGTATGTACAATGGCCCAGATGACTGAAAGAGCAAAGCTGCATCTTTAAGCGTCTACTTAAAATTCAGCAAGAGTAGTAAATGAGAAAACTAGGAAATATATTTAGGCCAGCATACAAATACTCAGAGTTCCCCTCATCTCAGTGCTGTGCATCACACACTTTACAACAATGGCCTTTTTCTTATAGCTCCATATAGAAAAGTTGTCAGCTATGAAAGGAGGTTTTGTTACTTATTTCCTGATCTCTTGGGTCTAATACATGCTCTTGGGAGGAACAGTAGAAGCTGATTTGATTTGTTTCCTCAAGGGAAGCAGATGGACTGCTTATCTTTCATCCTATCAGAGAGTAGCTAGGATATGTCCTGTTTCTCTGCTGCCTTAAATTCAGGCTCTATGTCGCGACCACACCAAGAATGATGTGGGGGGAATGATTAACTACTATGAGTTGGAAGGCATGGGTGCTGTACTGATCTTTAGCTCTTAGAGAGAGCCTATTCCATGTGGAAAATCCGTAACTGACTGGTCAGAAATCAGAAGTGTTTTCCAGTTTCCAGTTTTAGTTTATTAGATACTGCTTAAAATATAATCCTTTGTGGAGGCAGAGCTGCTAAGGCATGTTAATACTGTGCAGACATAATGAGCATGGAGTAGGCCAGTCAGCTAGCAAATGTATTCAAGGGTTTATGCATTTAACATCATTTCTTCCAAGATGATGATAATAAATAGCAAGAGGCTGGATGTTCTTCAAAAGCTTCTTACATGGTTTTCTTGACAGTAGAGGGCAAAATGACAGCTGAGTAACAGTTGTATAGCTTGGGGAAAAAAAAAAAAAGAAAAAAGTATTGATGATTCAGTTTTGAGATTTGATAATATATATTTCTTGCTCATTTTTCAATGTGTTTATAATGATGACTTTCATTTATTTTGGGTCTGTTTCATAGTTTTACTATTTGTTTGTTTAATGAAATTATACAACACAAAGGACAAATATTCTATGCTTTAGAATGTTTTTTGGAAATGAAAATGTTTGCTAATTTAAAAGGTATGTTTTTAAAGTTGTTCATTTGTTTGTTTTTTTCAAAATCTACTTTAGCAAACTAATAATATCGTAAAAAACTGAAAAGAAAGATGTGATTTTGTTTTATTTCTCATTTGAAAACCAGGGAAATATATAGCTGGCATTTCCCCAGCCACATCATAAGTTCTGATTCTTCGTGTGCTTGTATGTAGTTATGGTCATTTATGAAGGTACAATGCGCTGTTTTATAGCCTTATGTTTTATCACAAGAGAAGAGTGTGTGTGTCAGTTGGAGATTGGAAGGGGTGGAAAAGAATGAGAACATTTATCCTTACTCAGGAAAATGTCTGATTTTTTCAAGTATTAATAGCAGCAAGTGGATGTCATCTAGCAAATGTGTAAAAGAAGTCACAGTTTTGTTTACATTTGTTTTTTGTGTTTTGTTTTGTTTTGTTTTGTTTTCTCCTGTCTCCCACTTTCTAGTCCTTCATCAAACATGTTGTTCTTGAATGTACTATAAAAAGTTAGACACTTTCAAAATCTCAATAAGTCTCATGTTGCTATTAATGTATTTAATCCACTGAAAAATAGAAGACTTTCAGATGAAAGATATTTACTGGATCAGGATCATCAGAAGCACTAAGGGGGACCAGCAGGCAAACAAACTAAATTACTTATTACTTACGGGACTTGAACATGGGACAAAGCAGCTAGATGTTTGCTAGGTAAGTGGAATAGAAGTTCAGAGAAACAGAAGCACCTTTTGGGAGGTGATTTCATATCTGACCTAGAAAAATAATTTTTATCTTTTGATTTCTAAAAAAGGTGAGGAGCAGGACTCTAGTACACTGGAGATATAGTAATAATGTGCTTCATAAGTAATTTTTTGGCTAATGCTAGTAACAAATTAGAAATCTCTTCTCTCTTTGAAGTGCCTCTAATTCCCAAATTTTTAGAAACGTTCAGTAGTTGTCCTTACATGTTAGAAAATTGTTGATTTCCATTGCATGAGTTTATGGCTTTAACTCACAATAATCTGAGTCCCTAATTGAAGAAATTATCACAATTTTGGACGATGATAATTCTTTTGGTGGTTGAAAGCCTGAAAACTAAAGGAAAAAAAAAAGGAGTTTTAAATTCACCTCAGATGACTTTAAGGAACATTACTGAGTTGTCTAAATTAAATATCTAAGTGTCATTTCCCTAGACTAACTGTATAGTCAAAGGAGAGAGACAGGGATGTCTCAATATTGATTTCTCCTACCTATCTTCTAAACTATCATTTTGGAATTATATAACTCTCAATGCTTACATTGAGGAGAACTACAAAAGTTGTGCTCTTAACTTAAACTTGTGTTAGGTGCCTGTCCCGTCCCAACAGATGGGATGAGGGATGAGTTAACTCTGAACACGACATGTGCCCTGACTCAACAGATGAGATCAGGTGTGAGTTAACTCTGAGTTAATTCTGTGTGGTTATGCAAAGTGAATGACAGACAATCACTCCAGGGGTACAATTCAATTATGAGTTTTACTAAAAGTATGTGTTGGAATACTAGTTGCAGCGAATAGTGGCTTGGCAAAAGGATTTTACGATATCACAGAACTTATCAACACATTAACAGCAAAAGTCCTTCTACGAGAAATGTATTGACAACCATTAGTAGCTATATTACAAAACTTAACAACAATCCAACAGCAGAGCTTAAGATGATGTTACTCTTATATGTTTGAAAGGAAAAAGAGAGAAAGAGAGTGGTAGAAAGGGAGGGAAAACTAAGGTATAAGAGATAGGGAGAGTAATATGTCTCTCACAGAAGGAGAGACAAAGAAAAAGGGGTATGGAGAAAAGGAGAGAAAGAAAGAGCAGAGAGAAAGGAAGAAAGAAAAGGGTGAGGGATCCAACCGCTCTTACGGCTCTGGAGGGTGGATGACAAGACTTGCCTGATGATGGATGGCCTCTGGTGTCCCGTGGCAAGGATGCTGGGGCTTGTAGTTCAGGAGCACAGCGTCCTTGGGTGTCTGCTCCGGTTCCCGCGGCAAAGGCTGGTGCGCAGAGGGTCCTCAGGGTGGTGGGTTCCCCAGCACTGCTGTCTTAGGTGAGCTTTTTTTATAACTCTCCAAGTAAAGGAAAGTCTGGGGGGAAGGGGTGATTGCGAAAGATCAACAAGCCTGAACAAGTCTCGGGCCGTGTTGAAGGGTCTCAGCTTTTCCCCTTTGTGTGCCAAGCTGGGCACATCAGAAGACGGAGCTATGTGCCCTCCAGCACATCCTCTGGTATTGGCCCTCTGGTATTGGCCAGCCAGCCTGGGCTGTGGCTCATTAGCTTGTCGTTGATATGCAAATCGCAGTTCACCCTCTCTGAATGTGTCATCTCCTGTGGCTGGATGAACTGGTTTCGGCACAATGTTTTGGACATGATCTTTGTCAATACACAACAGTGCCTAATGTTATATGGAGGTAATCTGTGTTCCTTTCCACCATTCACCCCCTTGTTCATAATGACATTACCCAACTACTTGAGAAGTTGTATAGAAAAATATTTCAGAAAGTTTTCCCTGTTGTCATTTGTTCTGCAGAGAAATAACCAGACATCAATTTTGGGAGTGAGTGGGTTTATATGTTCTGACAGTATCAAATGAACTAAAAAAAAGTTCCTTCAGATTTCAACCTGTTATATAGATGCAGACGATCTTAATATCTTTTTTATTCTCTTTAGCATTGTCTGAGGTGTCTCATCTTGTACAATGATGTTACACAAGTCTCGCTACAGTTCTTTTTTAAAGGTAGCAATAGCGAAATGTCAACCATTTGATTATACAGAGCTTGCCCTGGTTTCTCTTCCAACTTTTGTCTAATATTAGATAAAACACATGACATGTTGAGATAGTGGCACAGTGTATTATGGCAGGATGTTATAGTGAACAAATGTTATTTGTTATCTGGCCAGTCTTGAGATAACTGGGGCTTTGTGAATAAGGAGGTGGTGGAGGGGGAGAAATTGCATGGTCCACTTTAAAATCTAATTCAAAAAATGTCCCTGTGATTCATCCTTTCCAGCTCCGAGGCAAACAGTGAGATTGGTAGCACATTCATAATTCAACATGGTTAAATGCCAAGGGCCGAACAGAGAGCACCCTCCCAGCCAGTATGAGCAGAATGACATTCATGGTTGATTCAGCTCCTTGCAGCAAGCTGTGTAATTTGAAAAGCCAAGGGAAATGACCCCAGTCTCTGTGTCCTACTGATGTCAAAATACATTCGTATCACTCTGACAAGTGGACAGTTTGGAGGCTTCCTTAGAATGGGAAGCTGAGAGGAAAGGCAAGACCTTGTAAGTAGCCTGAAATAGCTTCAGCACAGGTAGGGTATATACTTCAGAGTAGGTGTTTTGTAGGATTTGTACCTGGGTTTTGAAAAGGATTGAGCAAAACAGACTCAGAAGACAACACCTACTTTGTGTAATTTGGTCTTAATTATACAAGATTGTATGCACCAATATGTTTAATGACACTTGTGGTACTTAATAAGCATGTAGACACTGCTGTAAAGCTGACCAGTGTGATCAATAGAAATGAATGGGATATTTGAAGATACTGGCACTGTGTTCAAATCTAAAAATTATAATCTGGGATGTGTGTGTGGGTAAATCCAAAGTTCTGTGTCATTTGGGGCATTCAAATCCCTTCAAGGAGGAGAAAAGTGGTTCTACTTAAGATCCTCTGTGGCATATACTTTTCCGGTCAGATCACTAATACAAAATATAATTTAGCTAAATACTGTCCAATCAGAGCTTTAAAAGTAGAAAATACTACCTACTTAGTAATAATGTATTATTGATAATACATTGTTATTCATAATAATTAATATAATAATATTATTAATAATGTATTATTATTAATACATGCATACAATCTTGCTCAGATGGATTTTTCCATCTGTTAAAAGAAGAAAATGGATGGTGTTGAACAAATGAATAAATTGGTTTCCATTCATTTCTTCTGAGCTATGGACTGTCACTTCCATAGTGAACTGTGGAATGAGGGTCAGCTGCATTTATACATCATTTAAACTGTTCTCATTTCTGGCAGGAGGAGAGGGTGCCTGGCAAATTGCTTGTGTTCTTTAATATGTCTCTACCACTCAGTATCAGTTCTTTCAGAAATTTATTACAAAATGCTTCCCCTTGGTAATCTAAAGGACTTCTTTTTACTAATCTTCGTTCACTTAGTACATGAAGAATATATTCATTTTCTGGGTATTTTGGTTAATTTGTTATAAGTTTTACTATATCCTGAGCATACAGACACTCATTTAAGTATAATGCTTGAAGGTATATTGTCTCGTGTTTCATTTACTTATATCAGTTGTGATGTTGACCGTAAATATGAAATGCATAGTATTTGTTCATTTTATTTTCCATCTCTCATATTAATTCATGTGCATTATTTTTGTTCATCTCATTGCTGAGAAGTATAGTCGTGAAAAGGTATTCCACATTCCCTAAGTTTCTCATTAGAAATAATTTCACTATATAACTGAATTGGTTGGAGATCCATGCTGGGCCATAGAGCCATAACAAAACACACATCATTCCTGAGAATCTCATATGTTTTTTTCCTCTCTCACATAACTGTTAAAGTGCAAATATATGTACACATATACTTTACTATTAAAACTTGCTTCTCAATAATACTTGATCTGAAGTATTTGTCTGCTTTAATATTAGTACTAATTCATAAGTCTTTACCTGAGTATCTGCCTGGAGAAACATCTGATAGCAATTGTTGGTTAATATTATGTTTGCTAGTATAGTTTTTTTCTCATGTTTGCCCAGTATTAGGGAAATGATTTGGTGATAAATTAATGTCACATCTTTGACTTGTTTTTTTCTTGCACACATGACACACACACACATTGTTGTTGTTACCTGAATTATGATAACCTAAGGAAATTGCAATTGAGATGACAGCTGTTATCTAGACAATGTTACAGTAAGTGATTGACCCTGCTCCAGAGCAGCTACAAAATGTGAAGATTAAACTCTTAAAATTGCTGAAAAAAAGTCATTGTTTCTTCCTTTTCCTATGCCAGCAGTTCAGAAAAAGGTTAAGATTTTTCTTCAGTTTAGAAAGAAATGAATTTTACTCCCCACGAGTGAAGGCTTAGACATGTCCTGGGACAGAAAATTATGAGAGAGTTATGGTTAGAGTGGAGTTGGGATGGAGAGTAGAAGAGAGATCTTGAGAGTTAAGTAAGCTCCATGGTCACTCTTAGTGTCTTCTTCTGGCTTTGATAACTGTGATCTAGATCTTCAACTGCTGTAAAATGACACAACCCAATTTTAGCGAAGTTATATATTTACAGCAGTGGAATCTATCTTACGATTTTACAAATTTTTGAAAAGGATTATCTAAGGATAGATTTTTGTGACCCTTAATTCTGCTAGGTAACACATGAATAATTGGAAACTCTCAGTCAGTGAAAGAAAGTGAGATGGACCATGAAGTGAAGTGGCAGAAATGAACATTCTGAGTTTGTTATACCAGCTACCATCTCTAAATAACCTGCACACTTTCACAATATTTCTTAATTTCCTGTCTTGTGTGCTTGTGCGCACACACACACACACATATATATGTATGCATCAGTGCCTACATTTTTATCTGATAAAATATTTCTGATGGGAGATGCAAGGCTGTCTAGAGAAATGTAGCACCTAAGTTTATGAGAATCATCCATCTAGTGGGCATCTAATTCCTGTAGGTGACTTTAAAAATCTAACTCTTAACTAGTTGAATGCATAATTCACTACAAATTATTTGCTCAGCTCTACTCTTAATAATGATACCTAGCTGTAGCTGAATAGCATTTTTCATCTTCAAAGTGCTTTTTGTTCGTTAACTAATTCATTAGCCTTCTAGATCTCACCGGTAAGATTTTCCTGATATGCAGCTTACGTTTTCTTTTTACACCAATTCTTCCCATGGCTTTCACAGTTATATTCCCTCAGACTTCCCTTAACAGCTCTTCATTCTCTCTCACTTTCTTTTGCATGGCCAAATTCATCCCTGAGGTAACACTACTGAAGTTGACTTAAGTGAAATTACACCATGGATGTATCTGGCCCTTGGTGATGACAACATTCTTCAACTGGGGTTGTTGTAGATGTTTATCCTGCTCTCCACCCTCAGCTATCACTTGGCCAAGCTATGCATATTTACTGTAGCTCTTTTCATCTTTCCTCATAAATCAATCCCTCCAGCCCCTCAGTCATGTTGGTTGATCTTGTCTTTATTACCTCCAATTTGCTCACAATTATGTAGTGCTTAGTAGCTTTTCTGAATAACTTTAAGTCAAGAATGACACATAGCAGGGGAACTGCAGTAGTTGTGAAATAATTGCAAGTGCTGGTGGTGCTCTGGAGAGGCACAAATTTTGCTCTTGCCAATTATCTTGCTTTTTTAGTTCTGCTTAAATGGCAATAACCATAAGGTAAAAATTATTTCTATTAAAGATTTTCAGTTAAATTCAAACAGAAAGAAAAAAACCCAAACCTATTCCCCCAAAATAATTTTCATAAACATATAAATATATATTTTTTTATTTACTTATCAAAATCACTTAAATATATATTAAACCACGCATTCCATAGTTTTGAGAGGGTGAGAAATAGGAAGTGTTAATTTCCAGTGAACTGTCTTTTATTAGAGATATTGTTTTCTGATTTATTATATTTTTAATGGAAACACAAATAAATTGATAAATTACATTTTAAATTCCATTTGTCTACATTTCTCTGTATTCTTCTTATTTCATACAATACTTATTTGTCATCCCCTCACCCTCAGCTCTTTCCTATTATCTTTGCCCCCATTACTCCAATTGAAATACTTCTAAAAGCTGTTTGCATACCTTATCTGACTCTGCTTCCAAACTGTTTTACCAAAATACCATATCTTTTTTTCCCGACAGCACTTTTTCTACATTATCTTTATCTTCTTCCTCCCTAGCTTTACCCTACCCCATCTGATCTCATCTTTTCCCCCTTGACCACTCCATCACCTGCAACAGTGACCTGAGCTCAGGTGGTCCCTGTTGGTTTCTCAGGACTTCGACTGAGGCAAACTGTGTCCCACCAAACTGAGGTCTTCATAGTGGGAGAAGGATGTTCTAACACCACATACCAAGTTGAAGAATCTCCTTTGGAAGGGAAGCCATATGAGGAGCGGTTAAAATAACTTGGTTTGTTCAGCCTGGAGAAGAGGAAACTGATGGGAGACCTCGTTTCAGCTATAGCTTCCTCACAAGGGGAGGAGGAAGGGTGGGTGATGATCTATTCTCTCTGGTGACCAACAACAGAACCCGAGGGAATGGCAGGAAGATGTGCCAGGGGAGGGTTAGGTTGGTTCTTCCCCCCAGAGGGTGGTGGAGCGCTGGAACAGGCTCCCCAGGGAGATGTGACAACTCCAAGCCTGACAGTATTCAAGAAGTGATTGGACAATGCCCTCAGGCACATGGTGTGAATTTTGAGGTGTTCATATGCAGAGACAGGAGTTGGACTTGATGATCCTTGTGAGCTCTTTCCAACTCAGGACATTCTATGATTCTATGATTATGGGTCTTGTAGACATCTGAACTTTTGCATCTTACATAGGAATAGAAGTGCAAGAAAGAGTTGGGAAGATTAAGAATGTCTTTAGTGGGAACCCTAAGAACAGTCCAAAACGTATATCTTGAAGTTTCTGTTATATTATAATCACTTTTGTTACTAATAAAGTCAAATCCAGGGAGTAAATTTCAGTTTTATATTTTTTGTGATGAATGTAACTCTTTTTCTGTATGTACGTACACGTTTGTTTATGAAGGGCTGAGTGTGGTGTGTGGTGCCTTATATTGTTTAAAAAGTGTGTGAGTTTGAAAGAATTGATTCCTTATGCAAAGAATGCTGACTGAGTTGAAAAATATCTTTCTCCAGAGAAAACCAGGACTAATGGCAGGTCTATCATCTTGATAAATATGATACATGAACAATGTTTTATTTACATACTGAAATATATTCTTGAAATTGAATCCATATGCTTAGTCTACAAACTCTCCTCATCTGTAAGCTGGAATTGTCTGAAGAGTGTTTTAATTATTTGAAAAGCACTGTGTATGCAATAGCAACTGGTATGTTATTACTTATGCATGAGAAAATTCAGTCATGACTCAACTTGTTTGGGTTGTTAATAACATCTGAGTTAAAAATTCCACCAGGATCAGTTAGAAAACCTAAGTAGAAACTCATATTAACATTATTATTAATATTATTAAACAGAAAGTTGAAAGGGAAAGCTGAAAGTATTATGCATCCATGTAAAAGAGATGTTCCTCAGTGATGTTTGATATTGGCAGATATGTCTATAAAGACTGTATGCAGGGGGAATGGGAGTAGGGGGAACTTTAATTGAATCTGAGCTGCAGCAAACTTCTGAAGATTTTGAAGAAAAGCCGTTTCAGTCAATTAAGTCTGAAGCAATTGAACTGAGTGTAACAACCAGAATGTAAAACCGGTAACGTTGGAGTTCTAGAACTTCACTTAGGATTTTGAACTTAAACTCAGGTTTCCAAATTTTGAAGGTGTTCACATATACAGACACTGACAGTATTGCCAGAAGGTTTCAAAATTTGGCTGCTTTCATAAGCGATGTTCTAAACAAGATCTCTTTCTGCAATCTGCACACTTTCTTTAGCACCAAAAGTCTCTATACTGTTAAATGTACACTAAGAAGATATAAAACGCCAATAATTTTTGTACTTTCTATACACTTTCATTGAGAATTAGCTATTGATGACAACTGGAAACTTGACAACAGGTCAGTTTGTTACATGACATTCTCCAAAAAGGCACTTCTAAAAGCCTCTTTTGGATATGTGGAATTTCCAAAGGATCAGAGAGTAGAAAAAACCTGTGATATATTTTTTATCATGGTGTGACTGTAGCAAATCCAGAATGAGCAGAATAAGCCAGTGCATTCATTAATTGGCTGTAACTAAAAACCTTTGGGGGCTCGAAGAGAGAGAAAGGCTTGTTCTAGAAGAAGCTTTCTTTGCTACCTTGATTTGTTGGCTGAGCTGCAGCAGATGCTGTAGAAACTGGTGTCTACAACGTGGAAATTAAAAGAGAAAGAAAGAAATGGAAGGGAGGGTAGGGCTCCAAGACTGATTACTGCTGCATAAGCATTTTGTCATAAGCAAAAAAGGAAAGCAAACCAGATAGGGGCCTCTAACAGTGACAGAGATAAAGAGGCTAAAGTTTAAAAGCACAGAAGTTTAACTGCCAGTGTTTATTTATAGCTTCACACATACAAAGGCACTGCTATTTCAGGGAAACGACACTATTTTTTATACGTGTCAGTTTTGAATAGTCCAGACACAGTAAAAGTAAAATAAAGTGAATCGCATGTGTTAAGGAACAAATTTAAATAGCAATGGCTCTGAGAATAAAGTGTATATTAAAATAAGGGAAGAGGCTATAGCTCATTTAATTTGCAGAATAAATCTCTGACAAAGATCCCTGTCTTGGGTATGGAAATGATATTAGGAGTTGAGAAAAAAATGTAAGCCACAGTCTAATATAATATGTGTTTGTATGTATGTGTGTATAAATATTGCTACTTATCTATCCCACTAACTGTCTATCCATCAGTAATATGTGCACATTCAGAAACATTCAAGTTCATATTATTCATTAATATACAAAGGCTTACCTATTAGCTGTATCAATACTTTATTTGGAAATAAATTCTTTGAGGAAAGAATTTTCCTTGGTCTTATATGTTACACATATACAGCAAGGAGAGATAATTCGTTCTATAATGATAAAGAAGTTATACTTCCATGCCACGTTATTTCCTACTGACAAGATCAGAGCAGTTCAGTAAATGCCAGTTCTTCACTCCTTGATACACCAGTTTTACTCATTATATGCCGCATGATTTAAAGAAGAAAACAACAAAAAAAGTCCATCTCATGAAAAGTATTTCAAAATTTCCTATAACTTCACTGGAGTGTATTTTCTCTGTCTATTTCTAAAAATAGTTTTCTAGTTAATAAACTAATTCTTTAAATAATTTTAGCTGGATAACTTCCTTTCTTCAACTTCCTGCAAATGAAGGATACAATAATGTATGCTATATAATGCAATACACTATTACTCTGGAGATGAAGAAAAAAAAAAGCTAACCCAAAGATCCATTCCTGTCTTTTCCCTGGCTAACATGTATGTTATTTTCCAAGTGCTGAATTGTAGACTTCTCCATTGATTATAGAGACATAAAGAAGCACCCTGCTTCATTGCAGCATTTTTGACTTAGGCATTTTTCCATTTCCATGTCTTTGTCAAGGGAAACTTTAAGTATTTCAGTTTTTATGCTTATCATTCATGGAAATTGTCTTTCTCTGAGATATAAGCACAAAAGCCTTGTTTTTTGCAGTCTACTGCTGCAGCTGCCCTCAGGTAGATAAAGCCCTGGGCTTTTCATTTCTCTTTGAGAGCTTGGCCACATCTCTTCTTACAAGAAATGAGTCACAGGCTCGTTGGGTACCCCACAGCAGATAACTAAAGGCAAGAGAGGGCAGCTCAGCACCGTGTCATAGACGAGATGAATCCAGTGCATAATAAAGAATGAAAATTAGCTCTGAGAGATTTAATAATTAGTACAGAGGTCTACCCAAGTTAGTGTACTTTACTACCCATGGTTAACAGGGCAGGTGTGCTACTGGAATTTGGCCCAGTACCATCTAGTTCCCACTCCTGTGGGAGGCGAGGACTGTTTTTTTTCTCTATCAACCATCTTTAAGGAACATATATATATATATATATATATATATATATATATATATATATATAGCTTTAAGAAAGACAAAATATTTAAGTCTGGAGAAAAATTACAATCTACTCTGATTTAAAGACAAGATATTTTTCTTTTTTTTTTTAAAGTTGGTGCAGCTTTCTTCTAAACCATCTGTTTGTGAACTGAGAATTCCCAAAGCTAGTAGAGAATTGCCTCAGAACTGTCTCAGAAAAGGTTTGCCTTTTTTTTTCCTCCTTTCCCTTTTTACAGCCATTGCTGAAAAATTTGATGCAAACTTATGTTCTTGATTTTTCTCTCTCTCTTTTTTTTTTTTTCCAATTCTTACAGATTAATTTATAAAACTATAACATTATCTTCTGGAAAAGCAAAAACAGTCAAAATTTTCTCATTTGAAAAATGCTTACTTATTTCTCTTAGAAAGGAAAATAGCTTACCAGTAACCACTGATATCTGTGTCTTCTTTATATTTCCCTCTGTCATTTTTTTTTTAATACTGATTTTTCCATTATTTCAGTAGAATATGAAAAGTAACAAAGTCTAGAAAAAATAATCTCAACTGATTTGCCTTAGTTCATGATGATTGGGTTAGGGAGCAATTAAGCAATCTGGACATCCATAAATCCATGGGTCCAGATGGGATGCACCCACGGGTGTTGAGGGAGCTGGCTGAAGTCATTGCTGGACCACTCTCCATAATCTTTGCCAAGTCTTGGGAAACGGGAGAGGTGCCTGAGGACTGGAGGAAAGCAAATGTCACTGCAGTCTTCAAAAAGGGTGAGAAGGAGGACCTGGGTAACTATAGATGGGTCAGCCTCACCTCCATCCCTGGGAAAGTGATGGAACACCTTATCCTTGGTGCCATCTTAAGGCATATCAAGGATAAGAGGGTCATTAGGGGCAGTCAACATGGCTTCACCAAGGGGAAGTCGTGTTTGACCAACCTCATAGCCTTTTATGAAGACGTAACAAGGTGAATGTGGTCTACCTTGACTTCAGTAAAGCATTTGACACCGTGTCCCACAGCATCCTCACGGCAAAACTGAGGAAGTGTGGACTGGACGATCAGGTAGTGAGGTGGACTGGACGATCAGGTAGTGAGGTGGACTGCAAACTGGCTGAAGGAAAGAAGCCAGAGAGTCATGGTCAATGGGGCAGAGTCTTGTTGGAGGCCTGTATCTAGTGGAGTGCCTCAAGGGTCAGTTCTGGGACCAGTATTATTTAATATATTCGTCAACGACTTGGATAAGGCAATTGAGTATACTATCAGCAAGTTTGCTGATGACACCAAGCTGGGAGGAGTGTCTGACACGCCAGAAGGCCATGCTGCCATCCAGCGAGATCTGGACAGGCTGGAGAGTTGGGCGGGGAAAAATTTAATGAAATATAACAAGAGAAAGTGTAGAGTCTTGCATCTGGGCAGGAACAACCCCAGGTTCCAGTACAGGTTGGGGAATGACCTATTAGAGAGCAGTGTAGGGGAAAGGGACCTGGGGGTCCTGGTGGACAGCAGGATGACCATGAGCCAGCACTGTGCCCTTGTGGCCAAGAAGGCCAATGGCATCCTGGGGTGTATTAGAAGGGTGGTGGTTAGTAGGTTGAGAGAGGTTCTCCTTCCCCTCTACTCTGCCCTGGTGAGACCTCATCTGGAATATTGTGTCCAGTTCTGGGCCCCTCAGTTCAAGAAGGACAGGGAACTGCTGGGGAGAGTCCAGCGCAGGGCCAAGAAGATGGCTAAGGGAGTGGAGCATCTCCCTTATGAGGAAAGGCTGAGGGAGCTGGGTCTCTTTAGCTTGGAGAAGAGGAGACTGAGGGGTGACCTCATCAATGTTTATAAATATATAAAGGGTGGGTGTCACGAGGATGGAGCCAGGCTCTTCTCGGTGACAACCAACAGTAAGACAAGGGGTAATGGGTTCAAGCTGGAACCCAAGAGGTTCCACTTAAATTTGAGAAGAAACTTCTTCTCAGTGAGGGTGACAGAACACTGGAACAGGCTGCCCAGGGAGGCTGTGGAGTCTCCTTCTCTGGAGACATTCAAAACCCACCTGGATACCTTCCTGTGTAACCTCATCTGGGTGTTCCTGCTCTGGCAGGGGGATTGGACTAGATGATCTTTTGAGGTCCCTTCCAATCCCTAACATTCTGTGATTCTGTGATACTCCTCATCATCCTTACCCTCTTGTTTTCACTCTCTCCTCTTAGTGACCTTCTGGCAAAAAAAAAAAAAAAGCTGAACTCCTAAGATCTTTATGAACGGTTGAGTTTTTCCTTATCTAGTAATTGGTCCCTTTGATTTCAGTGATTCTGCTCATAAAGTAAGATACAACCAGGTATTATCAGGGGCATATTAATCATTATCAATTATCTAACAGACTAAAGATCTCTATTTTACATAGAATAGATTGGACTGTTTCCAAGATTATATGCTTATGAAGATACCAACAGCACTGTAAGAAGGGACAAGGCTAATCTGTTTGAATCTTGGGTCTTTCACTTAGTACTGAAGGGGGCTAATGAGTGGCTTTCTACCTTCTTAGTGGGAACAAGTGAACATTTATTTGGTTACTTCCTCATTTTCCATCAGACAATATTATATGGGTAGTAATTTGCTACATGTATGAAGCATAACTCCTCTCTCTCAGGAACAAATGGAAAGAAATTAAATCAGAGCTATTCAGAGAGACTTCAGCCCTTCTGGGCTATTTCTGCAGTAGTTCTATGTGCATCCATCTTCCACATTGCTCAGGGCTCATTCCAAAATCAATCTGTAGCCTTATATGTGTTTATATAGCATTGTATTGGCACATCTAAGTATATAACAGAACCTCTTTCCCCCCATGGAATCTTCTAGCATCTTGCTGCAAAATATATTTTTGGAATGAGATTTTGCTTGCAGTTATTCTGGGATGACTTTATAAAGGTCAATGAAATTACTCTGTTCTAGTCAAAATCTGACACACCCTTATAGGGGCAAAGAAAATCCAAGTGGATTATACTGACATTATAATAACGATTTTTTTGTTTGTTCATATGTAAATATGTGTGTATGTGGCTGCGTGTGTGTTTCTCTCCCTCTCATCACTCAGTCTCTCAGCACAACCCCTGTCATAACTGAGGGGAGTAGACAGTTATCTCATGACCTAAAGGCATTAGCCAAATTATCATGGATCAGACATCCACAAAATACAAAATGAAGTTTCATTTGACATAGACATTTACATCAAACATATAGAGAATAATTATTTCCACTGGAGCACTGATGAATCAACCAATGGCAATTTAATGAGAATACTCTCTGTCCTTGTAAGTTATATTCCCCTTCAGTTGCAAAGGTGCTAGCCAAGCGCACTGTATCACTCAGTCTTGTCAGAGTAGATGTTCTGTCACTGATTAAAGAGCTGGATGTCCTCTTTAGTCACAAAAACATTTCATGGAATAACCTTGTTTCTGTCTTAACGGATTCTTGCAATGTAATGAAAGGCCCCAAACTGGACTTGAAGAAACCCTCAGAGAGACAGAGTGTCACTTCTCACTTAGTCACTGCTAGCAATTGCTGCCACTCTGCCCATAGCACACCTGAGAAGGGATGTACAAGTCATTTAAAAGGCACATTCCGTCAAATGCATAATGGGCAAGAAAAGCATCAGAAGGGTTTCTACTTCCTTCCCCCTCCACATCCTGCTCAACTTTCAGATATCTCAGATTTGTCACAGCCAAATGAGGGGGTCAGGCAGAAGAATGAATATTTGATACTGTTCTGTGAGCTGCATGTGACCTTTGATGGCACCTTGGTAATCTCTGACAGGTGAATGATTTCCCAGAGTTTGTGGGGAAGAAGGGGAAAAAGGAAAGCAGAACTGACAGTGCAGTTTCGCTCCACATCTGCTGCCAATTTTAAGGAGCCGCTAATTCACAAACTATATGGTAAGCATATTTAACTGCTCTAGCATTTTTCTCATGCTTCATGAAAACAGAGATAATAACTGGTAAACCAACTGTAAAATTAAAAGAACTAGATGTTGCCAATAAAGACCATCATTTCAGGAAAATAAATTTGTTTCTTGGAAGCTGCTCTCTAATGTATGCTTTAGGTGCCCACAAGAAAAGCAATTCAACCGGAGAGTAAATAGATCTTGCTCCACTGGTTTATATGAACAGAGCAAAAATATACACCAACAGGTTATCACTTAATAACTCTTTGTTTCCGTAATATTGAATCAATAGCAGGATCACTTGGAGTCATCAAAACTTGAAGTGCAATGTAAAAAGTAATTCAAGGACACACACCTGCAGACACACACACACACGCGCGCACACACACACAGTATTGAAGGTGTAAAGAGTTTAAAGGAAATGTGCTGTCACACTTGAGACATTGGTCTTCTGAAGATAAGAAAGAGTATCTAAATATCTTCTCAGATAACTCATGGTCCAAAGCATTTGCTAGTATAACTCTTATTCCTGGTGTTATATGCTGCTGAAACTCTGTTTTGAGGCACACATTAGCTGCCATGTATATGAAAGTTGACCTCTTCTGCCTGGAATCTAGTCATAGGATACATGAGAATAGTTCAAAGCTGCAAAAGGAGATTAGTCAGTCCTGATGTG